>NC_092204.1:15585397-15775312 GCF_043381705.1 Parasteatoda tepidariorum
AGACTCGACATATATGATCCTCGGTGATAAGTGTACAATTTTAGAAATACAGTAACATACTGATCAAACAGTATTTAATTTTTGTAATTTTCATACAACGTATAAATTTCTTTCATTTCTTTTTTGTTTTAATAAAAATTTAACAGTTAGCATATAATTTAATGTTCAGTGCAACTGCAATAGAATTTTACGAAAATTTTTTCAAGAAATGAAGATTATGATTTTCATGATTTTATTTAAATTTTATTCGAGCAGTTTTCTTCGGCATTAACTGGAATTAAATATTTTTTTTTTAAAAAATTGCATTATGACCGAATATATTATCAATTTTAACAAATTTGTCATAGATAGGTCTCAGAGTGATCTTTTAGCTCCAATAAAGATTGAAAACGATTAATCACAAATATTATAGATATCGATAGTATCGTAAGTGTTTAAAAATTTCATCTGGATGAGAAAAGAATTTTTCGATGCAAAAGTTACGTCAAGTAGCTAAGTCCGTAAATATTTCGATATTTCGTTAAATATCAATATTTTCTGCTGATGTAAAATATTATTGAAATTACTTTGTTGTTCAAAACCAATTTCAAGCACATAAAAAAGTTGCATGCTTTCTACTTGTTAATCATTTTATATTTATTGTTTTTATTATTATTATTTATTTATTTAAATGAAAACTATGTATAAATATAAAAACTATAGAAATTAGGAAAAATCAAAACAATATTCCTATCCACCTCTTAACTCTTTCCAATTTTCAGATACATCAGACATGAAAAATATCTTCGAAATTTTTTCATAACTTTTTATCAAATGTATATAAAAAAAAATCAGAGCCTTATGCCAAACCTAAAAGCCACGTGTACCGATAATTCCTGTTCACTATAATTCTCAGTTACGCCAAACCCAAGAGACCTTATTTAAAATCAGTCCATATCTATTATATTTATGCTAAGAGATTAGATTCAATTGCCGAAAGTTTCTCAAAGGGGAAAAAAATCGATTATAAACCAATTTCTATCTTACTATTATATCTGTAACTAAAACTGAATTTCTGTACCAAGTCTGTGTTTACACCTGATGCCAAAAGTCCTACGTCTACATAACTCAGCAACATCAAATAAATAAATAAATGAATGAATAAATAAATAAACAAATAAAATAAGAATAAAAAATTGTTCTTAAATTAGTTCATAACTTCCATAAATTAATAAATTTAAAACAGGAAATTTAGTTTTTGCTGCAGATATAATAATCTACAGCAAAAATTAAATTCCTGTATCGAGTCTGCCCTCCACTGGATCCAGAAATTCATAAGTACTACATTCCTTCCTTCCTCAATGGCACGACAGGCCCGGGTGGGCCTTGGCCTTCTCAATCAACTTCCTCCAGGCCTGCCTCTGCCTGGCAGTTGTTTTCCAGTTTGAGACTTTTAAGACTGAAAAGTCTCGTTCCACGCATTGGCCCATCTCAGCTTTGGTCGACCTCTGGGCCTTGATCCGATGAGCTGAGCCGAAAAGATTATGTTTGTCGAACGCTCTCTGTTCATTCGAATGATGTGACCAGCCCATTTAATTCTTTGAATTTTTACATACTTGCATAAGTACTACATTACTCAGCTAAATCAAAGAAAGAAATTACATATAAATCAATTCTTAATATATATGTAGCAAAATTATATATGTATATGTATATTCTATTACATATGTATATTCTATTATATATGTATATTCTATTATATATGTGTATTCTATCATATATGTGTATTCTATCATATATGTAGCAAAAATTAAATTCCTATACCAAATCAGCGCGCAACCTGTACCAAAATTTTCTCCGTATTACATAACTCAGCAAGATCAAAGAAAAAAAAAATCGAAATCAATTCTTAACTTTCTATTATATCTGTAGCAAAAATAAAATTCTAGTCCATAACTTCGATAAATTAATTCTTATATCTATATTAAATTTTTTATTTTATAATCGTCGTTGAACAGCCGACCCAATTTTGGATTTATGACTACTAATGTTCAACTCCGTAGCCTTGTAATTTTGAATCAATCCAGAAGACAAGGAAACTCCTGGATCAGTACCCCCAGAGGTTTGATTTGTTATGGGAACATGCAGGACCTTGAGACTCGACAGATTTAACGTGCATCAGTCTTATATCTATAGCAAAAATTAAAAACAGGAAATTCAATTTTTGCTATACATGTAATAATCTATAGCAAAAGTTAAATTTTTGTATCGAGTCTTCCCGTCATCTGACCAAGTATTTCATAACTCAGCTAAATCAAAGAAAAACAATTGCTTATAAATCAATTCTTTACCTTCGATTATATCTGTAACACCAATTAAATTTCTATTCCACAAGTCTGTGCACTGCCTGTAGCAGATATTTCAACAAACTACATTACTCAGCTACCTCAAATATATGCTTAAAAATAAATCGTATTTAAATACATTCATAACTTTTTATTTTATCAATAACAAAAGTCAGTAATATCCATAAAGTATTGACAAAAGTAAATAGCACACGGTTCCTACAATTTACTTATATCTTCTACAGTATTTTTCTGTTTTTCTAAAACAAAAAATATCATTGCATTTAGAAAATACAGTCTTGCTGTAGTTAATGGCTATTTTTAAATCGTGAAGTAATGCTAGAAATAATAAATTTCTTTTATTAGCACAACAAACATACAAAAGAGCTCTATTGTTTGCCAGAAATACCAGAAATTAATATTTCAACACGTCCATTCTTTTCAGAAAATGAGTGAATTCATTTCCAGTAGGGGCGGCGTTTTTCTTATTCGACACACTGAACCGTGCAAAAAAAAAAAAAAAAAAAAAAAAAAAAAAAAAAAAAAAAAAAAAAAAAAAAAAAGAGGTGTTGTAACACTAGTAGCACTATTTCTGTAATTCTCTGGAGACCAGGCCTGGAGTGGTGAAAAAAAAAAGAACAAATTTCGGAGACGCATGTCCAAGTGACATGACAGTGGTACCACACCATCTAACTGGCAGGAAATTTCCAATTTTTTTTCATCCCCTTCTCTCTAGTTTTCACAACTTGGCTGAAGTTTTCATGGCTGCATCCCCCCTTTTCTCCGCCCTATTCACTGTTTCCGTCATTCTCACCAAAATTTGGAAATAGGAGGGGCTGGTATGTCAGGGTTCGCTCCCCCCTCCCGTCAGGATGGCTCTTAGCACGTAAGGATCGGCCGCATGAACTGGCCACTATCACGCAAGTCACGAAATATACTTAAATTCGGGAAGTGGTTTTGGTTTCTTTCCCCCCTTCTTTTACCTTGATTTTTTGCTCTGAAAGGATTTTCATGGACAAATAGCATTAATTTTATTCTGAAATAGACATTTTGATGGTGATAAACATTTAAATAACTATCTTTAAATCTTAATTTTTGGCAAAGAATAAAAAGCACTCTAATTTAGAGTAAATTATATTTATAATTTTTTTTCCTGCTTACTGTATAATTTCTTGTAGGTCCATCTTTATCAAGACAAACTTAACTAATAATTTGAATATCTCTCAGAAAAATTAACCCATCACAGTTCTTAAACCTACGTATTTCGATTAATTAAAAAAAATAAATGGCATAATCTAAATGCATTTATAATAATAATTTCTTTGTCACTTATACATCCTGCAATGTTCTGCAGAGTGGGATGACCACTTTTATCAACCTGCGAAAGATTGATTAAAGTGACCATCCGTCCTTTTTAAACTGCTACCATTCCTCACTCGATTTCGCGTGCAGTTCGTCGGGCTACCAAGGAGTGGGAGCCATTCCCGCTGCAGAGGATCAAAATTGTGATGGTATATCTTCGGATCATCCTCACAGGAATGTTTTCTAGATCATTTGCTCTTGAGCCACCTAAATAATGTACTACTGCTACCAATTGCGACCGGAAGTAGTTGCTGTTAATTGTTAATATTATCACCTTTACCGTTAGTAACAATGTTGATAATAATTTTTAATGTTAGTAACAATGTTGATATTAAGTATTAATGTTAGTAACAATGTTGATATTAAGCATTAATGTTAGAAACAATGTTGATATTAAGCATTAATGTTAGTAACAATGTTGATATTAAGCATTAATGTCAGTAACAATGTTGATATTAAGCATTAATGTTAGTAAAAATGTTGATATTAAGCATTAATGCTAGTAACAATGTTGATATTAAGCAATACTGTTAGTAACAATGTTGATATTAAGCAATAATGTTAGTAACAATGTTGATATTAGGCATTAATGTTAGTAACAATGTTGATATTAAGCATTAATGTTAGTAACAAAGTTGATATTAATTTTAATGTTTTTTATAATTCAACGAATACCAGAGTATATTTTTGCTTGTAATTAGAGCGCATAATAATACATAGATATATATAAATAAGGAGAGAGGAGATAAAGAGAGAGAGAGGGGAAAAATATATTTATTATCTTCATACTTCGAATAAAAAATACGATAGTTGAAATAGGTCAGGGTCATAACCGAAAATTATGAGTAATCGAACAATCCGGAACTTCAGTGTATTTGATTAAATAAAATTACATTTCATACTATTTCAAATTGTTTTTCAAAATGGCTGAAATTGTATTGCATTTCCTCTTTAATTTACCACTTAAATTTTCTCAGAAACTAGGAACTACTTAAAACAATCTCAATAAAAATTTTAAATCGCTGAGAAACTATCACAAAAAAAAATAGTAATTGCAACGATAAAACTTCATAACTGTAATTTTCTTCGCGATTCCATTTACTTTAACTTCGATTAAAACAAGTTATGAAAGCAAAAGATAATTTATAAAATTTTCTTAGATTTCTTTCCTCGGAATTTAAAACTAAATGACCTTTAATAATAAAATAGCTGGATAATTGTCTTTTCCTGGCCGGAGAAGGATTTTGTCATTTCTTACCTTCACCTTAAAAATTACTGATAAAAAAAAATGCCCCGATAGCACTAAAATTAAATTAGTCGTAAAACGATATTACTTTGAGTTGTTTTTAACTTTAAAAGTAATTAAAAACATTGACACAACTGAAATTAGATTATTAATGGACACTAAAATATTTTATTGGTGCCTTATCGAAGACCTAGTCACATAATTAAAAACATTCGCGCCTGCCTTTTTAACTAGTACAACCAATAAAAGAATTTTACAATTCTTTTAAAAGTGGTAAAAAAATAAACCTTCCCAGAGAAAACTTAAAAATTGATAATATAAAGCTTATGAAACCGATAACATGGACATTATCATAAATTCTTAACACGTTCTAAATTCTTGGCGTGTTTTGGCTGAGAAGTTATGAGTGCTAATCTTTACCTTTTCCCCCCTGCGCCAATAATGGCGCCATAATTCCATAGTTATAGCTTCCTAGATCGAGCTTTTACTGCGGGTAATTGCTTTTTATTGCGTCATAAGGCGAACGCTAAATTGACTTTATCATAATTATTGTCGCGCTTACAATAATAACTTGGCACGGGGGCTGCGCTATCTAAATTAATGAGTGGGAGCTATTGGCGATCGTGTTTAAATAATTTACGGCTTTTGGCCCCTTTCAGGCGATGTTTTAAATAGCAGCGACTGCAGGAAGCTCACACTCGTTATAATAGGGTGATTTTGGACTATCTCGATGTGCAGTTTTATGTCAGGCTCAGGTATTGACATAAAGAATATCGACATTAGAGCTCCGATGTCAATATCGTCATATGAATTGCCGCCACGACCTATCAGCCAATAGTATTTCTTTCTTATCCTGGCGGCAATTGACTGGTAAAAGCTCCTCAATGCATCTGAGTATTGTTATGGATTCAAAAGACATATCAGAATTGTTATTGTAGCATAGAAACACTTGAAAATTGCCATTTTGCATACAAATAAGCTAAATGGCTCTAAAAATGGACTGCTATCTAAAATTCTAAATGTTAAATTTAAAACTTGTGTTACTCAAATACTCTAGATTTGATTAAATAAATCCATAAAAGTACTTAATTCTAAAGTAAATAGTACGAAATTTTGACAGCTTATCGTCATAAATATTATAACAGAAGTAAAAAGAAGAAAATAAAACTTTAAAAACTAAGTTTTTCAAGTGATCTGTATAGCAATATTTTGCAATCTCATTTTGGAAGAATAAACACTTTCTTGGCCTTAAAACCAGAATAAAAAGTCCTTCTAGTGGGCTCGAGCACTTGGAGTTTAAGAATGGTGAAAGATTCATTTTCTGACTTTCTTACAATACACATAATGGCTATCCTATGTTTGTTTTTTCTTCATCTATTTTAGAGACCAAGTACCTTATAAGGCTTTGGCATTCCTAAGGAAATAATTGAGCAAAATATCAGTTGGTAAGCTGCGGCCTATAACAGAAAATTTTAATATGTTTTTAGTTCTGCACAAAGGCCAAAAGTGGTTACTTTGAAAAGTAATTGTTACAGATTGTTATATATTCATGTTAATTTCATAGTTCTGATTTGATAGTTTCAAATTGAAATACCTATCATAAGTTTCTAAGTTATTTCTTGGTAATTTATTTTTTTTTAAAAATTATTATGAGCATTTTATTGTCTTCTTCACTTGAGGAATTGCCCAGATATTCGTCATAAAAAACAAAAAATGCTTATTATTTTCGGCGAATTGAACTGTGTACTACTCCAGGAGAGTGGCCAGATATTCGTTATTAAAAACAAAAATGCTTATTATTTTAGGAGAATCGTATTGTATTCTACGACAGGAGATTTGGCTAGGTATCCACTACTAAAATTAAAAATCTTTATTATTTTAGGAGAATTGTATTGTACTCCAGGAGAGTTGGCTAGACATTCATTATTTTAAAAAAAATATTATTATTTTAGTAGAATGCTATCGTATTCTGAACCAGAGGAGTTGAGAAGATATTCATTATTAAAAGCAAAAATGATTATTATTTTATAAATATTGCATTGTATTCTATACCAGAAGAGTAAGCCAGATATTCATTATTTTATATTTTACTTTATAATCGTCGTTGAACTGCCGACCCAAATTTGGGTTTACTACTACTAATGCTCAACTCCGTAGCCTTGTTGTTTTGATCCCAATTCAGACGACAAGGGAATTCCTGAATCAAGAATTGGGATAAATTTTGCCATCGTGGAGGACTTTTTGATGGAACAAACCCGCATTTGCTTTGCGTGGAGAGAAAAACGACGAAAACCTCCAATGGTTAGCCTGACGATAGAAGTACTCTAACCCATGATCCGTCTACCACTGAGGATATGATATTCATTATTAAAAACAAAAATGATTTTCTGAGAATTGTATTGTATTCTACTCCTGAAGTGTTGTCCAGATAAAAAACTAAAGCTTGTGGTAGCCGCCGATTCTGTACGCAAAAGTCTAAGTGAAATGAACTAGGTAACTTAATTTTCTTTTAATATTTAAATCGCAGTCTTTCTTTAATTATTTTTCCCAAACCTGTCCTTGCCCGCAGGCTAATTTCTCTTACGTTTAATTTTAACCCTTTAAAGGACCATAAATCACACTCCTACTCCAAGCCCACTCTCGACATTTTACAAAATTCAAATTAACTCTCCTTAATGTGTGAGCAGTGATAAGAACACATTTTTTTCTCTTTTATTTTGCACACACATCCGGGGAGAGAAATTCAGTCAAATATATTCCGCCCTGTGATGTCGGCCTATATCTACATAATTAAGTTTTAATAAGCATGTCTCGCGCGCCGAAGCCTAGGTGACGATTACACCCAGAACGTTTTTGGGAGGAGAGAGTTTGACCCTACTGACCCCCCAGAAGGACCCCCACGCAACGTACGCTGACCCGGGACCCCACCTGTCGTGGCCCCGGCGCATCAGCATTCAAGATCGAATTTCGAGCTTTCTTCAACTCTTTTGGACGCACCTCAAAAACTGACGTTTAGACAGGAATAAGGGAGGACATGAAACAAAAAACTTCATGTTCTAGAACAATTTTGAAATTCATATGATATTCATGTGATTTGATGGAAAATACAAAGTGAAACAATAGCTCTCTTCGGAATTATTGACCTAGACAAACAAAAATATGATTTTTTTCTTCTGTTTTAATTAGTTTCGCATCGAATGGTTTGATATTATATCCATCAAGTATGCCTATAAAACATTGAAAGATCAGATTCAGCAGAACTAACGGGACAACGAATATTTGAAAATTTTTACTTGTGGTATGTTGCAGCACCACCATTAAGTCCTCAAAATCAAAGGTTCAAATTTAGTGAAATGATTTTTACTCAATATTTTGAAATTTATAAATTTCAATTTTCAAGAAATTTTTCTTTTAAAAAATAAGTTGAATTTTTTTTTTTTTTTTTTTTTTTTTAAAGTCTCAATATAGTGCAAAATATAGAATGAACAGATTTGACTGAAATGATGTAACAACAAGCAAAAAAAGTGCTGAAACCTTCGGAAATGCGATTGAAATTTGAAAATTTGTACTAGTGGTCTGCAACACAATTTTGTATGTCCACAATTCTTCCAAAAATCAAAAATTCGATCAAGTAGGCCATCAAAACATTGGATGATGAGATTCAACAGAATTAACGGGGCAACGAATATTTGAAAATTTGTACTTGTGGCATGCTGTAGCACCACTGTTTAGTCCTCAAAATCAAAGGTTCAAATTTAGTGAAATGATTTTTACTCATTATTTTAAAAATTATAATTTTCAAGAAATTGTTTTTTAAAAAGTAAGTTGAATCTTTTTTTTTTTAAAAAAAAGTTCAATATAGTGTAAAATATTGAAGGAACAGACTTGAGTAAAATAATGCAACAACAAGTAATGAAAAACGGTGAAACTTTCGAAAATGCGATTGAAATTTTAAAATTTGTACTAGTGGTCTGTTACACAATTCAGCATATCCACTTTAAGTCTTCCAAAAATCAAAAGTTCCATCAAGTAGGCCATCAAAACATTGAATGGTTAGAATCATCAGAATTAACGGGACAACGAATATTTGAAAATTTATACCTGTGGCATGTTGCAGCACCACCATTAAGTCCTCAAAATCAAAAATTTGGATTTCGGAAAAAAATTTTTACGCATTATTTTAAAAGCTTTATTTTGTAGAAAATTTAAAAGAAAATAAGATGAAGTTGAAAAAAAGTGTTCAATATAGTATAAAATAATGAATGACTGCACTCGACTGAATTGATAGGACAATAAGACGAAAATAATGCTGAAACCCCCGAAACTCCCGAAAATGCGACTGAAATTTGAAAATTCGTACTTGTAGCGTATAGATACTTTAAGTTCTTTAAAACCGAAGAGCTCAAATTGCGAGAAATATTTTTAACATACAATTTCAAAAAGTATGTTATTTTTGAAAATTTAAGAAAAAATAAAATGAAGTTAAGAAAAATTGATGTAGGACAGCAAGTAGAAAAAAAAAATGCTGAAACTCTCAAAAATGTGATTGAAATTTGAGAATTATTACTTGTAGCATGTTACACAATTCTGCATTGCAACAAGTCCTGCAAAAATTTCACATTTCTGAAAATGATCAATATTTTAAAAGCTACGTTGTTTCTGGAAATTCCAGAAGAAAAAAAAAGTTGAAGTTAGAAAGAAGAAAAAAAGGTTTTATGCGGAGGGAAAAAAATTTAATGAACAATTTTTTCTTGAGAAAATTTGTTCTTGAGAAATTGAAAAATTGTAACACAATTATGTATTGCCACTTTAAGTCTTCCAAAAATCAAAATTTAAAATTTCGGAAAGTAACTTTTGCACTTTATTTTAAGAGCTACATTCCATCAGGAAATTCAAGAAAAAATAAGATTAGATAGGAACCAATGTAGCGTCAAGTTTAATATAAAATGAGTGCGAACGGAATGTGATTGACATTCAAATATGTTCGAAGAGTGACAATTTTATTTTAGTTGAACCAGTTTTAGTTTAGTTCAGTCCAGATAGGACACAGCCTATGTCCTCAGAGAAAGATGCGAACCCAGAATGGCCAGCGAGAGATCCTTCAATTTGTACCAAAAAATTAAGCAGAAAAATCTACCAAACTAGAGTAATTTTATTATTATTTTTTGAACTAATTTTAATAAACCTTAAAAAAAATACTGAAAGTATTACATACAAAAATAAAAATTATAAATGTTAAAGCGTCAAATAGCAGAAATATTTTGAAATTTAAATTTCTTTGATGTTCTACCAAAATAAGTCCAAAACAAATGCAGTTCAGAAGTTTATTTATTAAATAATTTGTTTATATGCAGCAAAAAAGAAAGTATAATTTAGATTCCCGTAGAGTAGATAAAAATCATTAATGTTTTTAAGAAATAGAAGTGCAATGCATTTTGCAAAATCTATCATAAATTGTTGTAATTTGTTACCGGATGCTGTTGTTGTTGCTGGTATACTTTGCACAATAGGGAATAATTACGTAGTTAAAAATTGATATAAAAACTAAATGCGTTGTGGCTCACGGAGATTAAAATAATTTTTTTCCTGGGCTCTTCAAAAAAGATTGTATATACCAAATTAATTTAACTATAAGCAATAAAATATTTCTTCTCAAAAACATTTTATCAATGCTTAAAAATAACGCTAAATTTAAAAATTTATTATAGAAAATAAAAACGGTTTCTCAAAGCTCAAACCTTTAAAAGAAAGGTTGTCAATATTCTGTTAGAGCAAAACTAAAATGTAATATTCATGATAAGACAGTTGTTTTCTAAAGTAAAATCACGAAAAACGCTTCTTAGAACTTAGAAATCTCAATTGTAATATCTCTAATAAAAGTTTGTCAAAACTCTCTAAAAGCAAGAGCAAATTTTGATATTCGTGATACGACAGTTGCTCTCTAAAGTGAAATCACGAAAAAAAAAATTTCGAATCTAGAAATCTCAATTGTAATATCTCTAAAAAAAGTTTTTCAAAACTCTCTAAAAACAAAATCAAATTTTAATATTCATGCTAGGACAACTGTTCTCTAAAGGGAAATCACTTAACAACGCTTCTTCGAATTTAGAAGTCTCAATTGCAATATCTCCAAAAAAAAGTTTGTCAAAACTCTCTAAAACTAAAATTAAATTTCAATATTCATGATAGGACAACTGTTCTCTAAAGTGAAATCACGAACAACGCTTCTTCGAATTCGGAAGTCTCTAAAAAAAGTTTGCCAATACTCTCTAAAAAAAAACTGAATTTAAAATTCATAATAAGACAATTGTTTCCTAAGCGAAAAACATTTTTTTGAAATTCAAAATCTCAATTGCAAATTTTATTGTGGTCACCTATTTACCTAAAGGAATTTTCGTTAATTTAAAAATCATGAAGTCATGTGTAATGGTAATGCGTGTGTCTTGCTAACAAATTTTAGTTTTCAAGATTCAAATGAATATGAGGTAGTAGTAGGAAAAATTACAATAAATCCATAAATTAAAATTACAGTAAATTCGTATAAATCCATACCACAAAGTTTTATAATTCATTAACATTCATAAAGAAAAAGAACAAAGTAAAAGAACATTAATATCATCATTTGCAGGTTGTCACGGACATTCCATTGGCTGACCGATGATAAGCCGATGGTTATCCACTGACATTTTTCACGCTCCTCTGCATCCTCCGTGATGAGGGATCGTGACCGAGCTTCCGCATCTGGCGGTCGCCCTCAAATCGGGTGTGGTGTCGGCGGGCGACACGGTTGGGCGCGGAAGCACAGCTCCGGGAGATACGCACCCCACCACCCCCACACACTGCAACATCCATTTTTTTTTTTTCCTGTGGCAACTTAAGTCACACGACATCACGATACGACGGTTTTGTTTTACTTATCGCTCGTCATTTCCCCCTCCTTAATCTTATAACTTTGGAACGGCTCGTTTGGGTCGGGGTAAGCGTGCCATAAGCGTGCCAACGATGCCGATTAATTGGCCGAAACGACTTTTCTTACGACTTGGTTGTTGATCTTCCATATCGTTCAGAGCGTGACTAAAGAAAAAAAAAAAAAATTTTTTTTCAGTCCTTAGAATTTCTGCTGAAATCTCTCACTTATGAAAATTTTTTAAAAGTATTTTTCGTTATTAATGACTCTGAGTTTCTAATTATATTGAGAGTTTATAGCGTGAATTAGATTATGTCACAGTAATAATTCATTGAGTTATTCTTTGGGGGAAGAAAAAAGCGAAATAATACTTAAAAATCTTTTCTTTAAGACTTAAAACTAGTTTTTACACAGGCTCGGCTATTTGCAATTTATACTGCAATTATTACCAGTGAAATGTTTAGTATAGATTATTTTGACTTATTTACTGACAGTTAAATGTAATTTATTTAGTGATGAATACTTGTAATTTCTTCACTAATTACATTAGTTTTTTTAACTATATTTAATGCTTGTATTCCTAAGAAGAAAAAAAAGGGCCATGCTTAAATATTTTATTTTGCGAAACTTTCGTCAATTCACAATAAGTGCTGTGAAATCTGTAAAAATTTATGTAAATTAAATTTGTTTCAGTTATAGGATATTTATTCTTATTTTAAGAGAACAGTTTCAGATTAAGTCTGCAATAAAGCATGAGTTTTGTTATTAGGCCATGGAAGACCAGAGGTTAGAGAATTGGATTCCAGTCCGAAGGGGCAGGGATTCAATCCTCGACTCAGCTAAGAGCCACAGAGTTACATATCATGCGATATACGTGGTTGTAAAATCTGTGGAATCGTGAGTTCTTTGGTCGGTCTCAGATCAGTGCAATGGACACAAGGCTCTGAAGAAAATTTCCTTCCCCTTCAGATCTATATCTAAATTGAAGAATTGAATCGGTGCTCTCCAGTCAAACGAAAGGCAGACCTTCCTGACTGAATTCGCAAAAGGGCAATGACTGGTGAGCTTGAATTGTCCAAGTGTCATTAGAAACAAGAACGACATTTTTGTTATTTGCTTATAAACTCGCCTTTCACCAAAAGGTTAGATCGAGCCGTGATGGCTCAGGGGATAGAGTGTTCACCTTACAATTATCTGAACCGGGTTCGAATCCCACCGATGACTGCTCGATACGAATCCGCATCTGACTGGCACCGACCACAGTGCTGACGTGAAATATCCTGAGTGGTAGATGGATCATGGGTTCGTGTCCCTTGGCTGTCAGACTAACCATAGGAGGTTCTCGTGGTCTTCCTCTTAGTGTCAAACAAATGAGGGTTAATTCAATAAAACAGTCCTCCATAAAGGCAATTTTCTCTCAATACATGATCCAGAAGTTCCCTTGTCTTCTGGATTGTGTTCAAAATTACAAGGCAACGGAATTGAACACTAGTACTCGTAAACCCAATAATTGGGTCAGCTGTTCAGTGATCGTCATAAAATAAAAAAGTTAGACCAAACAGGGATAGGAACCAAAACAGTTAAGTTTTTATAGTCATAAAGTAACAAAAAACGGAATAAAGCGAGTTTTACAAAGATGTAAATATTAAGTTAAATTCATTCAAAAGGAACTCTTTAATTACTAATAATGGCTACAATTATCATTTTGAAGGAAAGAAATGTCTCTTGAATTACTAAAAACTTCGGCTTATTAAATATTATTATAAACCTAGTAAATGCTTCAGCAATTTTCGTAATTCGCAGTTTCGGCAAGTCAGACCCAGATGACACGAAGCGTCAGAAGTCATCTTTGATGTCGCCCAAGTGTTGTGAGAAATTCTTTCACTTTCTCCCAACTTTGTCAGTTTAAAATTGTTCCCGAAACAGTGTCGCCTTCCACATTTCCGAAAAGTCTTTCCGCATCTCATGAAGTTCAGAAGAGCGTAAAATGTGCTGTGGATTCATTAAATAGCCCAACTTTGGAAAGGATAACACTCTGAGTGGCCAACTTTTCCTGAGTGTCAAAACAACAAGTGACCCCTCTAAAACTCGACAGCGTCTGGGAAATTTAGCAGCCAGACAGATGATGGGATGAGATAATTTTCGGCCTTTGCAAAGTTGTTAAATTTAATCTCTGTGACTTGGTTTACATTTTTGAGTATTTATTTACTTCCAAATTGTATCCACTGAATTAAAATTATTTTCATTCGGCGGATTTAATCCAGCTTAGATTTTTGAATATCTATTTGCTTCCAAAATTTATCTACTGAATTGAAAATGACTCAACTTAATTTTTGAATATCTATTTGCGTATTGAATTTTAATCGCTGTGCTATCTTGTATGTGTAAATGATAATAACCATTATTCATTGATGATACTATACAGAGTTTGAGCTATTTTAATTTCCTTGGCTTTTAAATATCATTGACTGAACTAAAAATATTTGAATTAGTTTTAAATTTGGGAGTGTCTATTTGTGTCTTGAATTTTAATTGTTGTGCTCTCTTGTTTATCTAAAGATAATATTCATTATTCATTTGCTGATACTTTGGAGAGTTTGAGCTATTTTAAATTCCTTTGCTTTAAAATTTCAGTTACTAATCTAAAAAAAATTTAAATTAATTTTAAATTCATAAATAACTATTTGCATTTAGAATTTTAATCGCTGTGCTATCTTGTACGTGTAAATGATAATATCCATTATTCATTGCTGATACTATAGAGAGTTTGAGCTATTTTAAATTCCTTTGCTTTCCAATTTTATATACCAAACTAAAATTTTCCGAATTAATTTTAAATTTGGAAATATCTATTTGCTTCTTGAATTTTAATCGTTGTGCTATCTTGTGTGTGTCGCTGATAGTATCCATGCTTTATTGCTCATACTGTGGAGAGTTGGAGCTATTTTAATTTCCTCTGCTTTTAAATATCACAATAAACTAACTAACAATATTTTAATTCATCCTAAATTTACGAATGTATATTTGCTTCTTGAATTTTAATAGCTGTAAAAGTTTGAAAAAATGACACAGATTAAATTCACGAAAATAAACTTGAAAGTTCATTAACTCAGATTCACTGAAATGTCATTTAGGATAGTGTTGCACAAAACTTTTCAATTAATTCGTCATAAAGAAAATAATTGCAAATACAATCAGAAAACAATGTCTATCAAAAATATTCTTTGCACTACAAAAAAAAATATGTTAAATCTACATAAGAAGAAACTGCCAACTGGTGTACCAGTATGATACCGTTCATTTCACTGAAAAATACTGTTGTTTAAAAATGGACGCCTGTTTTTTTTAAGCAGGTAAGTAAGGCTATTTTAGTAAACAATTAAACTGTTATTTTTTAACAGAAAAACTCTTATTTAAACAAAAACAAATTTTAAAAAGGAAAAAAAAATAACTATGTCAGCATTGTTTGTTGTTGACGTATGCCTGCTTAGGCAGAGGGTGCGATTGTTCTTGTTTTCCAGTGGCGCCATCTATGGCCAAGAATTCGACTTCTGCCATACCAATACGTCGCACCCGTTTATAAGGCGGACCCATTCATACACCCATTCATTCACAGATCGTAATTTTGACCTGAATCAGAGAACGATCGATCTTTAATCCAGTACCCCCAGAGGTATTGATTTGTTATGGGAACGTGGAGGACTTTTGC
Organism: Parasteatoda tepidariorum; assembly: GCF_043381705.1. NCBI lineage: Eukaryota > Metazoa > Arthropoda > Arachnida > Araneae > Theridiidae > Parasteatoda > Parasteatoda tepidariorum. The sequence continues at coordinate 15,600,946 of NC_092204.1, forward strand.
GACTTGACAGATTTAACGTGCATCAGTCACTTTACTACACGGGGAGTCTTCGGCCGGCGGGGTTCGAACCCACGAACATGGGCCCAGCGCCCTACCGATCAGGCTATCCCGGCCCTATGTCAGCATTGTTGTCGTATATAAGACGTGAGCTGAATCTTCACAACAAGTAAACTCCGTGTTTAGAACCAGGGATACCTCTTTGAAAATACCTTTTTACTCGGGATACCTCTTATTTTCTCCACTGAGCCGCGGCATTTTTAGCGTTTGCTTATAAAGAAAAGTTTTAACCGTTCGTATCTTAAAAGCCTTATCTTGAAATCATATATAAGTGTAAAAACGTTCAAAACTATAATAGCCCAGCCTCATAAAAATGAATGGCAATTCAACCTGCAGAAATATTATATCTACAGATAAATTATCCGGTAGAGTATCAATTCAACAAATAAGTCGAATCGCAGTTTAATTTATACCTTGTTCAAAACCATGAAATAGTTTCTGAAAAGTATAGAAAACAGTCATAAAAGGATTTGAAAAAAGACAAAGTTTTCTTACGGTAAGTAAAACTCCTTTGAAAAAAGTAAAATTTGAATTGAAAGTTTAAATCAATTTATGATTTGGGTGAAAAACAGGAGAAAAACTGGTTTTGTTAAAAAAAACAACTTTAAACCATCAAATATGCAGAAAGTGTCGGTAAAAAAATAAATAAAATTTAAAAAACGGGAATTTTTTGCAGCAAGCGGAGTTAAAAATTAAAAACAGAAAAAAAAAATCTGTATTTAACTTTATACTGTTTTCCTGTAAAAAAAATTTTTCTTCCTGCAATAATTTACAGTTGTTTTTCACCATGTATAAGTATAGCGTCCTTACAATTGAAATCCGTCCTGTTGCCAAACAGTTCTTTAGAAATTGTTTTTATTTGATTTGGCCCTTCTTTGGGTGGGATAACAGAACAGCCGAAAAATCTCCTGATGACTGGGGTGTTTCTTTCCAAACATCAAAATACGGAAGCTTTGAGCTCACGTATGGAATCTTAAACCGTTCCATCTAACACGTTACCCACGTGTTCGAATTCGAAACCACGCCCGAATGGTATAACTTCGAAACCACAATTCGTTATGGAACTCTTGTCTAAAAGAAGAAGTTTCAAAATGACGAATTGACTTTCGTTTCTAATTTCAGTCCGATTGGGCGTGCCTGAACATGAACTAAAAATGAAAAAAACAGCAATATATGGTCTGTTATATATCTATTATTTTGAACCTCGTTGCGTCTTTTTTGTTTGATGTTGCGCTGCAACTCGGCTGGAGATGACTCCCATATGACTATTGGAGTAATTGTAAGCAATCAGTCGAATGGTAATTGAAAGTAATACTGATCTGATTGGTAGGCAGTGCTACTGGTTACAGTTTTTAATCAACTGTACACGTTTTGCAATCCTATGTGGATATGGGAGGAGATGTTTTGGGGATTGCTGGATGTTTTTTTAGGCGTTGAAGTTGAAAACAAACTATAAACATTGCAATTAATCAACTTTTTGACCCCATATTCATTTGTTTCATTGTTTTTGTTGTTTAGTTCCCTCCTGCAACAAATTGATGATAAGCTTAAACTATTAATAAAATTAGAAGTTAATTGATGGAGTAATAATTCAAATATGACCTGAAAAACAGACTAACCATTATAAGAAAAGAATTTGTTCTTATCATCCAATGTTTGTCGTTTGCTTAACTATGTTTAAAAAAATCATAAACTTAAACTTATAATGAATTTTTAAACTATTATGAAAATTTCTCAAACTTTTGTTTTGCACTTTTTACCCGAAGTTAATTCAGCTAAAATTTAGAAGTGGTGTATAGAGTGATTTTACAAAATGCAAGTCTAACGTTAACCGTAACGTTTACCTTATTTTCCACCCCTTAGCGCCATTAGAAGCGAAATATTGCCACATGCAATGTGAAATTAAATAGCGTTAGCAATAAAGTTAGGGGAAATTGCAACACTGTGCAAAAACTCTCTAAGGTAAAAACAAAGATCTTGTAACGGTCTTAAAGTGTATATAGATAGTATGTATGGCCGGGATAGCCTGTTTGGTAGAGCACTGGGCCCATGTCCAAGAGGTCGTGGGTCCGATTCCAGCCAGCTGAAGACTCACCCATGTAGTAAATGGTGACTGATGCACGTTAAATCTTTCGAGTCACGAAGTCCTCCATGTCCCCATAACTAATCAATACCTCTGGGGGTACTGATACAGGAGTTTCTTTGTCTTCTGGATTGGTTTAAAAATTACAAGGCTACGGAGTTGAACATTAGTAGTCGTAAACACAAAATTGGATCTGCTGTTCAACTACGACTATAAAATAAAATATATAGATAGTACATAGTAACTGATAGTATATTTCCTTTTATAACCGTCGTTGAACAGCTGACACATATTTGAATTTACGACTATCTATGTTCAACACCAAAGCCTTGTATTTTTTAATCCAACCCAGACGACAAGGTAACTCCTGAATCAAGTATTGGGATAAACATGCCTTCGTGTAGGAATTTTTGAGGAAACTGATCCACATTTGTGTTAAATAAGGAAGGACAACCCCGAAAACCTCCCATAGTNGTCGAAATATTCGCACATGCAGTATGAAATTTAATAGCGTTAGCAGTAAAGTTAGGGGAAATTGTAACACTGTGCAAAAACTCTCTAAAGTAAAAACAAAGATCTTGTAACGGACTTAAAGTGTATATAGATAGTATATATGGCCGGGATAGCCTGTTTGGTAGAGCACTGGACCCATGTCCAAGAGGTCGTGGGTCCGATTCCATCCAGTTGAAGACTCCCCCATGTAGTAAATGGTGACTGGTGCACATTAAATCTCTTGGGTCACAAAGTCCTCCATGTTCCCATAACAAATCAATACCTCTGGAGGTACTGATCCAGGAGTTTCCTTGTCTTCTAGATTGGTTTAAAAATTACAAGGCTACGGAGTTGAACATTAGTAGTCGTAAACACAGAATTGGGTCTGCTGTTCAACTACGGTTATAAAATAAAATATATAGATAGTATACAGTAACTGATAGTATATTTCCTTTTCATAACCGTCGTTGAACAGGCGACACATATTTGAGTTTGCGACTATCTATGTTCAACACCACAGCCTTGTATTTTTGAATCCAACCCAGAAGACAAGGTAACTCTTGAATCAAGCATTGGGATAAACTTGCCTTCATGGAGGAATTTTTGAGGAAACTGATCCACATTTGCGTTAAATGAGGATTGACAACCCCGAAAACCTCCCATAGTCAACCCGACAACAAGACTAACCCATGATTCGCATACTTCATGTTCAGCACTGTGGTCAATGCGAGCCAGGCAAAGAATTTGCGTTTACCAGCCTGCGTAGGATTCGATACTGGGTCACCTCTATGGGTACAAATTGCTCTGTCCTCTGAACCATCTTATCGTTCAATGTGCTCTAACTAATTACTCTGGAAATTGTATATGAGAACTACGGTTTTTATATGAGAACTATACGATTTTATATAACGGTTTTTATATGAGAACTATACTGTTTTATATAACGGTTTTTATATGAGAACTACACCGGTATTTCAAAAAAGAGCCCCTCTGCTGGAAATTTTAAGAGCAACAACATTATTTGTTAGTCACAAATTTGCCCCAGCCTCCTTCCTCTTCATAACCTTGAATCTGACTAAATGCAAGTCTTGTTTTTATCTCCAAAGAAAGAAGAAAGAAAAAAGATATTGCCCGGTACGTATATTACCGTTCCGGGTAATAATTTTGATTGAGTTCGTAACAAATACTTTACATTTATATTTTTGAAATAATCATACAATATTTCAAACAATAATGTCTAAAACATACGTTCATGCACAATGATGTAAATTTCTCAAATCCTTTTTTTTTTAAAAGCTTCATAAAATTGTTTAATTTTCATCACTTAAAAAAAATTCAAACTGAAATTCGAACAGATAAAGTGGAGCTAGTTGGGCATAAGGATTAATTTGTAGTAAAAATTATTTTACTGCACTGAATATTAAAGGTTATAACCATTACAGTTAAACCTGCTTTACCATCTACTTCTTCATATCACGTAATCAGGGCCCGTGCTGAGGATTTCAAATTATTAGCCAGTAAATCAGCCAAATATCAAAAGTGTTCGCCAATTTTCGTAAGTCTTCGCCAAATGCAGACCGTAACAATTTTTTATGATTCCTTTTTTTCCCATTCAAAACTAGTTTACGGTAGAGAGGCCGACTCATCATCTATTTTTGCTCCAAAGAGCTAACATAAGCACAATACTAACATAACTTTAACTTGTGAACTTTATTGCTCCAATATAGCTTGATAGGTCAGCTCTGACAGTATAGGAGCCTTAGTTTACGATAGTTCAGAATTATATTATTTGGACAAAATTCTGATTGGTTATGTGAAGGCAAGTATTCTAAAGAAATGACAGAAAGCTTTTTTAATTCCTACCATGAGAGTTTTTCGATCACTTAAATGTCATGTTGTTCTGGTCGTCACCATAAATAACGTTTTTTTGCTAACAATACTCCATGTTTTATAATTGCAAATTTCATTGCAAAAGCAACAAAGTTTAACTTTTTTTTTTAAATTTCGATAAATTATTTAAAATTTAATTTAGGATTCTGAATTTTTTACAGGAGTTAATTTAACAAAAGAACAGATATTATTTAGATTCAGACACTTTTAAAAAATAATGCAAAAAATTTCAGAATTTAATCTTCTAGGGAGCTAAAATTTGAAGAAAAATAAAGATACGGGGCTCAGTCGTCCATAAGATGATGCTTTTTTGTGAATAATATGCTATTTTCATAATTACTGAGAGTTTGTAGCAGTTATTCATGCCTATTAGGTCTAGTTTAGCCTATCTTTAGCCAGCGCTTTTCCATTTTAATGCTGAAAATGATGCAAATCGAGCACAGTTTTGTGATCAATTATTGTTATTATTATTATTTTAAATTTTGAAAAGTTACTACAATGTTGTTGCATTACCTGAACTCATAAAAATTTGTAGAAATTGAGAATTATTCATTTATCTAGGTGAAAAAATCTCACAAAATTGGCGACTTAAATTTATTATAAAATATCTCAGTTATTTGACCACTCTAAATACCAGGTAATTCTTTACGGAAAAATGGAATATATAGTTTAAAGTTTTATCTTTGTTTTAAATGTTAGGCACTTAAAATTTCGACTTTTTTTTTCTTGGCGAAAAAACTTTAAAAAAACATTGCTAAAAGTTTCTTTCAGTTGGGATGAGTGGAATTGGCGATGATTACTACATTTATGAGCTGAAATGCCTCGAAAGTGTTTCGTGGGATAGTAAGGCAGCCATTGTGGTAAAAAAGTTGCTTGGTTTACCTAAATAAGAGCAGATATCAAGCCATATTAAAATTCTTGTATGGAAATTTTCTTTTCAATATTAATTAGCGATTATGTTTTATAGACAAATAAGGGATTTTATGACAGTTTCACTCGCTAAAATAACAGTAATGCTGCTAAAAGTTTAATTTACCGTACAATGGAACACGTCTAAAATTATTTTTGGCAAGAAAAAAAAAACACCAATTTTATTTTACAACTGTCGTTGAACAGCCGACCTAATTTGTTGGGTTTACGACTATTAATGTTCAACTCCGTAGCTTTGTAATTTTGAACCCAATCCAGAAGACAAGGGAACTAATGGATCAAGTATTGGGAGAAATCTGCCTTCACGGAGGAATTTTTGGAGGAGCAAACCTGCATTTGCGTTACATGGAGAGGAAAACCATGAAAACCTCCCACAGTTATCCTGACCACAAAGGGACTCTAACACATGATCCGTCTACTACTGAGGATAATTTACGTCAGCACTATGGTCGGTGCGAGCTGGGTGAGGAATTTGAATCGACCAGCTATCGCTGGGATCGAACCTGGGTTACCTCATTGGGAGGTTTGCGCTCTATCCCCTGAGCCACCACGGCTCCAAAAAGCACCAATTGAAGTATTGATAAAGAATGAATGAAAAATATACCTTTATTTTCTTGCATTAAATTTACTAATTCTATTAAATTGCTAGGTTATACCAACTAACCCAGCATAAGTTGGTATAGTTGGAACAGTTGTTTTTGAAAAAATACTTTTATAACTCTAATATTAAATTTTAAGCGTTTTTTATTCATTAGTTAGCAATCAAACAGTACAACTAGCCTCAACATTATTCATACTTGGTATAACTATTACAGAAATAATAGAAAATAAAAAACAATGATAACTAGCCACGAACTTCTCTACTTGCACTACCACCTCATTCAGAGACAAAATATATACTAATTCAAAATTCTTAGTTACTCGAAAGACAGGAACTTCTCTGTTTCTGGGAGCTGTAAAAACCTGTTACTATACTAACTATATTAATTAAACTAAACTCAGTGGCGCAACAGCCCATAGAGGGCCGAGGCCTACTGTGCCCATATCAATTTTCTTGAGCTTGGGCTCTCGGTTAGGTGGTCAGCCGAACACGAAACCCCCAAAGTTTAGTCCCACGACCCACTGAAGGGATGAAAGACTGAGTCAACATTGCCCGGTCCAATGATCGAACCCAGGACATGTGACACGAGGGCGTTGAAACCATATTAATTATCAATATTATTATATTAGGTACATATCCCCACAGTACCTTTTATCACAATTAATTAAACATTATCAGCGTCAATAACTGTTAAGCAATTTTATTACGGCTCCCGGAAACGGAAAAGTACCAAAAAATATCTGATTTAGCTATTATTCAACAACAATATTTTTTGTTTTGGTATAAAAAAAAACATACGCTTCGTTTTATGTCGGATCTCACTTAGCAATAATTTAAAACTCATAAACATGCCTTAGAGACAAACGAAAAAAAAAAAGCGTTTAATCAGAAAATGAAACGCAGTGGTAAAATAACTATTAGAAAGGGATAATATGAAAGAAGCCTTTTTAATATCTATTTGATGAGGAATCACAAATAAGCCTCCTCTTCGCCAACATTATCCGACTATTGTGAATGAATGATTACTTTTTGGATGGACTTGGAAATGGGAAAGTAGATGGAAGAGAGAAAAAAAAGAAAAAAAATAGGAAACCAGCGCCTAATAACTTTTCCATCTGTGGTGCTGGAGGAGAAGAAAAAAATCGCCAAGCAAGACAATCAATTGATCTTTTATCGACTCCTGTACATTCTCCCCCCCCCCTCTCCCTCCGAATCATATCTCATCCTCTGGAATGAAGTCCTGGGTTGGACCCGCTAACTTCACATAGACATCTTCACACAAAAGATTTCATGATGAGCAAAGATGAAAGAAAAAAAAATCAGGAAAAAGGGGATTCCCAATGCTAAAAAAAAAATTAAAATAAAACATAAATATAAAAAAAAAGATTCTCCCGGGGGCGGCGGCGGGGGGGTTTAAAAGCCGCTACAAAAGCCAAAGTTGCTACAACCCCTCCTGTCATCTAAAGGATATAACCGAAAGAGTGGGAATTGATTTTCGATTGCTTGTCTTTTTCTCACATCGCGAATGGAGGGGGGGGGGCACTTGGGGGTTTATGGGGGATTTGTTTGTATAAAAATGAAGATCAGAGAGAATTGTATGTAACCAATAGTATCAGCGGGTGGCACCCAATTTTGCAATATTTTTTCCACCCATTCCTTTTTTTTTCTTTTCATATATATTTTGCTTTCTACTTGTAGTTTTTTTTTTCATTCTAGAGTAATTCCAGGGTGGGAGTTTTTGTTTTTATTTTTCGTTTCTTGTTGTGGGTTGTTTTTCCCTGCCCCCTCCTTTTTTTCCCCAGCGATTTTGCGGATCCATTACTAGTCCATTAGTTTGAAATGAAGTGAAGTATTTACTCTTTCTGCTCTGGTGGTAAACTTGTTTATGCAATCCCCTCTTCGCAGCTACTGATTACTTATTGAATGATGAATATCGGTCCGCAGAATTTTTCATTTTCAATGAGCTATTTATCTTGATTTCAGTGCCGTTTAAATTTTACATCGAGCGTTGAGGGAATAAAGAATTGCCGTTCGACTCTTATGATGAACATTAAGGGGATAATCACTGCCGTTTATGTTTCGTGATGAGCATTGTAAAAATGAACATTGAAATTTAACTTTCATGACAAGAATTATTATAATGAAAATTGCCAAAGATGCATTGCGAGAATAAACATTAGCAATCAACTCTTACGGCAAGAATTAGTACGATGAACAATGTCATTTAACTTTTGTGATGAGCACTGAGAGGATGAACATTGGCCATTCAAGTTCTGTGATGGCCATTGTGAGAATGAATATTGCCATTTAAAATAAGAAGAATTAATACAATGAATATTGTAATTCAACATTTGTGATGAATACTGAGAGGATGAACATTTAAAAACAACTCTTGAATTTAAAATTTAGGGAATGAATATTACCTATCTAACTTTTATGATCAGCACTGAGAAAATGCACATTTGATATTTAACTTTTACAATAAGCACTTGGAAAATGCACATTTGATATTTCACTTTTATGATGAGCACTGGGAAAATGCACATTTAATATTTAACTTTTACGATGAGCACTGGGAAAATGTACATTTGATAATTAACTTTTATGATGAGCACTGGGAAAATGCACATTTGATATTTAACTTTTATGATGAGCGCTGGGAAAATGCACATTTGATATTTAACTTTTATAATGAGAGCTGGGAAAATGCACATTTGATATTTAACTTTTATGATGAGCACTGGGAAAATGTACATATGATATTTAACTCTTATGATGAGCATATAGAGGATGAGCATTTCCTTTCAACTTTTATAATTAACAATGAGAAATTTAAAATTGCTTTCAGAATTTTAAACTGAGAAAATGAACATTGATATCAAGCTTTTGTGATAAACAAGATAATGTATATTCCTATTTTAAATTTTCAGTTTTTTTAAATTGAATTTTATTTATCTATTTTTTAAATAAACTATTAATTTTTCTATTCTATTTGAATAAATAAAAGAATACAGGCTATATTGTCGCCATTACCTCTATTAAACTTACAAAAAGTTCTTTTAAACATTTCCCAGTACTACTTTCCCCTTAAAATAGACAGTCATCTTTTAAAACGATATTTTTTCCGCAGATTTCACTCTGGTGTTTTCTCCTAAGCTGCACAGCCATATGAATACAAACTTCGTTATTTTGATTTATAAAACTTATTCCTATAAGCAATGCAACTCAACATACTTTAAAACGCAATGCTTTTATTCCAAACATTAATCAACAGTTACAAATTAAACGTTGGCGAGTTCTTAAACAGAAAAAAAATTCTCAATCAAAAATCATAAAAAAAATAATGTCTATATTCCAAGTAATGATCGCATCATAAACTCCAACGCCGAAAGAACAACAACAACAACAAAAAATAAACTATAAAACAACATAATCCGAATCTATTAAGCAAACTAAAATATAAAAATAATAAAACAAACAAAAAAATATTCTCTCTCGTATCCTTTTATGAATGAACGAGCGTACGGGGCCACTGACTTCACAGTGATTCACGGTTCGCCCAATATTTGGGCGGAGTGCCCATGGCACGTGCCCTTTCTACGGTCCGACTCCGCATCGGACGCAGGGCCCGCTGCAAAGGTCCTTGAGTATAGTTAGGGAGGAGTGCAATAAAAAGAAAAGAAGAAAAAAAAGAAATTTTTACTTTTGTTATTATTATCATTTCATAAAAGGAAATGACCTGATGCGATTTCCTATTTTTTTAAGAATGATGTGGAAATGGCACGCTTTTACTTAATCTCGAGACGGGGTGAGCAATAAATCGTTCTTTAATCGACTCAGTATAAATGCGAAAGAGGAATTTCGTCCTAAGGTGTAAGGTGATGTAATGTTTGGTTCTTAGGGTAATTTATATAAAGCTGTTAATCGTCTTAGTCTAGCGGATAGACACTAGTATTTCGTTTTATTATTTTTTTTAATAACGTCATTTTAAAAGTTAGAAAAATTACAAAGAGGAAGTAGTATAAATATAGGCTGCATGCTTTATTTTGAGGTATGATATAGCAATTCTTAAATATTTAAAAACATCTGAATAACTAAAAAACAAAACCTTCTTAATTATGTTCCAACAATGGTCTCCAAATCACTGTCCTTGCATTGTATTATCAATTTATAACAGCTATATATATATATATATATATATATATATATATATATGTGCGTGCTTCTTTTTAAGTTCCAATTTTACTGATAATAACTTCATGAAAGCCACAATTGGTATATCATTAGTCACTAGCTCAGCAAAACCTTATTAGAAAGTAAGGTAGAAAAGTATACATATAAGCGATCTCAAAATAATATTTAAAAAATAACAATAATAAAATCTAACTATAACTACTAAACAACGTTGAACTGAATGCATCAAAACTGATTTAATTACCAGGGGAAACAGAGAGTAGTTTGCAAGGTGATTATAAGAAATATCTAAAAGCTTATCCAAGCAATCAAACTGGTTTTGGTGCTTTCGTCTTCCTTCCTTGCTAGTACAGATTAAACAGATTTCAATAACGTTTTTTCCTAAACTATGTAAGTTCTTTTGCAAAGTTACACTCAGTGTATGCCTTGGCGAATTGGTTAAAAAATTCAATAAGGAAAAAATAGTTTGTCACTGCTTAAAAAGAACAAAAGTTAAGAAATTATTCCCGACTTCTGTTATTCTCGATTTCTATTATTGTCTGTTATTCTCGATTTCTAATGAGCTCGTACTTTCATAATCGGTTGCCATAGTAACTTGAAATAAAGAGAAATATGTGGAAGGAGCAAGGGACGCTACTTTAATAACTGACGATTGAAATTTCCTTTTTCGCTAACAGGAATGTGAAAAGTTATTCTTTCTAAAAAATCAAATATTGAGCAGTCAAAAAGTATTTCAATGATTTTTTTTTATTAAAATGATTAATAAATACCCTTTTAATACTATTTTTATTTTATTTCAGCATGAGAAAGAGCATTATTTAGTTTAAATTTTAAAAAAATCTTTTTTCAGTATTATTATTTGGTTTTGATATTTGGCGGCTTTTGATTTTCTTTTAAAAAGCACTTAATAACACTTATTTAAGTAACTGGATTTTCTTTAACTTGTTGAGAAATTCTCGATATAATTATATTTTTTCAATAAATAGATGTAAAAAAATCCAATTGCTTATAACTAACAGGAAATTGAACTTTTGGCAAATCACATTAGCCCATGATTAAACACATATTGGCCTGTTTAATCCATAGAGTTTAAAATTTAAAAAAAAAATAGTTTCATTTTGATTTTTCCTTATTGTTTGGTAATTTTACATTTTCAATACAATATCTAAAATATTTTATTACATTTTGCTTCAATTCGGTTATCCATTGTATTCCAGAGAAAAGCCAATTTTTCGGTCCAATTCCAAAAAAATCCCATTGTTTATAACTATCAGGAAATTGAACTATTGGCAAGTCACATTAACTCATGACTAAACACATAAAAGCCTATTTAATGCACAGAGTTTCCAAAAAAAAAGTTGCATTTTGATTTTTCCTTATCAATACCTTATTGTTTGGTAATTTTACATTTTCAATCGCATATCTAAAATATTTTTATTAAAATTTGTTTAAATTCGGTTATCCATTGTATTCCCGGAGCAAAGCCAATTTTTCGGTCCAATTCCAAAAAAAAATCCAATTGTTTTTAACAACAGGAAATTTAACTTCTGGCAAATCACATTAGCCCATGACTAAACACATAAAAGCCTGTTTAAACCACAGAGTTTCCAAAAAAAAGTTGCATTTTGATTTTCCCTTTACCTTATTGTTTGGTAATTTTACATTTTCAATAGCATATCTAAAATATTTTATTAAAATTTGCTTTAATCCGGTTATCCATCGCATTTCGGAGCAAAGCCAATTTTTCATTATTGTTGGATACCAATAAATTGGGTGTCTACTTTAACAATACAATTTAGTGAGGAATATATCAATTGTTTTGGGGCGTTATTACTTGCTACAGATAAAACATGTTGAAAGTGATATACTTTCAAATTGTTTTACTAACGCGACATTGTTATAAAAAAAGAAACTTATATTTTTGCAACAGAAAGTGATGATAAATTTCTTTTATTGTTGAATTACGAAAATGAAAGTATGTATATCTAATACCTTATATTTAATCACATGAAATACAAATTATTAAAAGTAGAGTTCAAACTCCAAACTTATTACAATCAGAATACTGCAAAACTCAAAATAAATGGAAGAAAGAACAAGTCATTATAGCACAAAATCAATAAAATAAACGTATATAATCGAAACATGAAATATTTTTAAATAATATTGCTCACAAGCACAAATAATATTGTAATTAAATATATTGTACCCGTCTTTAACTTAATTGCATTGCATTTCTCAAAGAAATTGAATTATTTTGAAGGTTTTCATTAACTCATCGTAAATATAAGTACTGCATTCTACACAATTAAGAGATACATATTATAGATCGAAATAAAATAAGAATATTATGTTTAAAAATAAAATGATATTATAAACAAAGATTATAACTCACATGACAATCTGCGAGATTTTCTTTGACAATTGAAAAAGTTCTATCTTCTATAAAAGTTCTATCTATTGAGTTCTATCTTCTTGTAGCACTATTCAAATAACAAATGTTCTTTTATAAGTTTTTCAGTTTAATAAATCAAATTTTCGTTTCAAATCCAAGGGATTCAATCAGTTTCATTAAAATTCAATTAAATTTTTATCCGTACCACTACCATAGCATAAAATTTCATTAATATTAAATGAAAAAGCTAACTACCTAGAATGTTTCAAAATCAAACGAAAATGGCGGCAAGCGATGTCAGTCGGTAGTAATCGTTTTGATTGGTTGTCTCGCACACGTGACTAAAAACAACAGATTTCACAGCAAGACATTTTTTCATTTATCGTTATAACAACGATATTATAAAAAATACATCAAAAATTACAGCAATTTTTTACAGTGTGAGCTGATTCGGATTAGAGGGAAAAATATCATGATATGCACTGACTTTGTATTATAATAATTTTTGACAATTAAGAAAACAAACATAACTGTATTTAAATTCAAACAATCGTCTTAAATTCACTGTTCAGTTATTACCAGTTTATGGCTGTTAAAAACAAAGTATCTACATTCAAAGGAGAAAAAAAATTCTAAAAGTATCTAAAGCTCCGACAATGATTCTATGCGCTCTGCCTTAGCATTATCAGTTTTTTACAATTAAAAAACAAGAACATTTATATTTAAGCTAGACAATGTTCTTAAGATCACTGCAGTAATATTGTCAGATTTTTTGACAGTTAGAAAGTAAAAACAATAGCTGTATTTAAATTTAAAAAATCATCTTAAATTCACTGTTCTGATATTACCGATTTATGGCTGTGAAAAGCAAAATACCTTAATTTCATTTCAAACTATAATTTTATTCGGACTGCCTTAGCATTATCAATTTGTTACAATTAAGAAACGAGCACATCTGTCTTTAATCGCTAAAAATGGTCATAAATTCACTATCCTGGTATTAACAAGTTATGACAATTAAAAAACAAAAACAATAAAACAAAAGTTTTTAAGCTTCAACAATGGCTCGACGTTCACTATCATGTTATAGTTCTAAAATAGTTAAAAGCATCTGTATTTGAGAGCGAATAATAGTTTATCTATGTTCAAAATTCTGATGTTATAGGTTCAATATAATTAAAAATAAACGTCTGTCTTCATACTCCAAAAAATGGTTTTGATTTTCATTATCTTGATACCATAATTAAAAACATTAAAAAAATTGCATTTAAACTCCTGTTCCCTATCCTGTTATTGTTAGCTTAAAACAGCTGAAAGAAAAAAGCATTTAAACTCCAACAATAGTCTTATATAAACTGTCATGTTGTTATCACATTTTGATTATTAAAAAAAAATATCTGCATTTAATGTTTGCTATCAGATATTTTAGATTTTAAGCAATTAAAAAGAAAACACATATATTTAAACTCAAAAATCAGTTTTGGTGCTCACTATCTTGATACTGTAATTTTAAAATAATAATAATGAAAATCATCTGTTTAAAGTTTGTCAATACTCTTACTATTCATGTTCCTTATCATATTTTAATAACCAAAAGAAAAATACATTATAACTTTACTGTTATCTCTAGGTTTATCATATTAAATATTTGAAATTAAGAAATAATACGGTTTGAATATTTTAACAACCAAAAAAAGTGAAATTTCAAGGTACGCGTAAATGAGGTGAAATACACCTTCATGCTCAATTTCGCTGTTGTAAGTTCCAATATTTTCTCATTAATTAACGCTGAGGCATACAAACAGGTACATTATTTTATTGCATTAACATTTCAGACTCAATTTGATTAACGATGTTTTTCGAAGCTCTGTCATCCAGGAAAATAAAAAATAAAAGCCATAGTTTAAGTGCCTTAAACTTGAAGTTATGCGATGATTTTAAACTATATATATAAGTTTAAAATCATTGAGAAAAATTATCTGGGTATTAAAACAGACGCGAGAAGAATTATCTGGGCTTTAGAACAGACGCGAGAAGAATTATCTGGGCTTTGGAACAGACGCGAGAAGAATTATCTGGGCTTTAGAACAGACGCGAGAAGAATTATCTGGGCATTAAAACAGACGCGAGAAGAATTATCTGGGCTTTAGAACAGACAAATAACTTGAATATTTTAGAAGTTATTAAACTTTTTAAAAAATCGCCAATTTGGGGACATTTTTTCACCTAGATAAAAGTTATTAAAATCACAACCGTATTCTCAGTTTTTGCTAATTTTAATGAGCACAGGTCATGCAGAATTGGAGTAAGTTTTTAAATATTAAAAAATTAGACCACGTTGTAACTTTTCTCCATATTGACGTTTTGCGCCATTTCCAAAGTAAGCATTGACAGCGCTGGCTGCAGTTTGGTTAAACTTGACCTAACAGTCAATGTAACAATTGCAAACTCACAGCAGTTATAAAAATAGCACATTACTAGCAAAAAAGCATCATTTCATATTACTACGCAGACTTCAAAAACCAGCTTTCATTATTTACAACCTCTACGAGTCTCTTTTACGAAAAGAAATTTTATGCAGAATGTTCAAGAAGTTTTACCTCGAAAAATGAGAAATTTCGAGTCATATACATTTGCGGTTAAACTGCGCTTACATATACTTGGGGTGAAATTTATCTTCGTGTTCAATTTCGTTGTTGCAAAAATTTACAGAAAATAAACCTAATAGATTGTTTTTATTTTTGAAAGAGAGCTTCCATCTATTTATTTAAATGCTACAACATATTTCATTATAGTTCAGTACAGTAATTATTGTATACTCTCACAGAAAATGTAATTATACAATAATTAAATAATTGGTAATTAAATAATTTAGCAAAAAATAAAAAAAGTTTTGTGTGCTATTTTTGAAAATATTGATATTATGTTTTTTTGAAATGTAACGGCTCTGATTACTATCTTTCCATTAATAATCAGTATCAGTAGTAAGATGCTTATAATAATCAATAAGTTACAAAAAAGTCAACCTTAATAGTAAGTTATAATTAAGTCAATATCAACCGTAAGTTATATCTAAGTCAATATCAACCATAATTTGAATGTAAATCAATGTCATCAGTAAGCTAAGTATAAGTCAACATCAATAGCAAGTTTAGTGTAAGTTACTATCAATAGTCAGTCACGTGTAAGTCAATATCAATAGTAAATTACTCGACATGGTTTATTTCATTAATAATGCATAATATAATTTTTATAATTTTTTCTGTACAAAAGTTAATTGCAATCGTTATAAAATTATAATAAGAAATTATATTCAAAACATCTATTTAATATTAAGAGTTTTTGCTTTGGATAATAGAATAAAGTAAAATAGAATAAGCAACAGAAAATGTGACCCGAGATCTGCAAGCATTGGAAATGATGGCAATTTGAGTGGGCGTTGAAGAAACACTGATGTCGACGTTGCAGGAAATTGACTTCAGAGCTATAATTGACCTTGAGCCTGCCACACACGGGGAACGGATATGAAACCTGCAATTACACTCAACGGTAAAACACAAGTTCGGATACGAAACGCTACGCCAGCATTTTAATCACTGGTTACAAGTATGCCACATTCGTAACATCGTGTCTACATCTTTTGTTTTCNTGTCCACAAAAATGAACGCAGACTCGAAATGCGTGTTTACAAAAATGAACACAGCTCAAAATGCGTATTTACAAAAATAGTCTTTGATCGAAATGCGTGTCCACAAAAATGAACGCAGACTCGAAATGCGTGTTTACAAAAATGAACACAGCTCAAAATGCGTATTTACAAAAATAGTCTTTGATCGAAATGCGTGTCCACAAAAATGAACGCAGACTCGAAATGCGTGTTTACAAAAATGAACACAGCTCAAAATGCGTATTTACAAAAATAGTCTTTGATCGAAATGCGTGTCCACAAAAATGAACGCAGACTCGAAATGCGTGTTTACAAAAATGAACACAGCTCAAAATGCGTATTTACAAAAATAGTCTTTGATCGAAATGCGTGTCCACAAAAATGAACGCAGACTCGAAATGCGTGTTTACAAAAATGAACACAGCTCAAAATGCGTATTTACAAAAATAGTCTTTGATCGAAATGCGTGTCCACAAAAATGAACGCAGACTCGAAATGCGTGTTTACAAAAATGAACACAGCTCAAAATGCGTGTTTACAAAAATAGTCTTTGATCGAAATGCGTGTCCACAAAAATGAACGCAGACTCGAAATGCGTGTTTACAAAAATGAACACAGCTCAAAATGCGTATTTACAAAAATAGTCTTTGATCGAAATGCGTGTCCACAAAAATGAACGCAGACTCGAAATGCGTGCTTACAAAAATGAACACAGCTCAAAATGCGTGTTTACAAAAATAGTCTTTGATCGAAATGCGTGTCCACAAAAATGAACGCAGACTTGAAATGCGTGTTTACAAAATTGGACACATCTCGAAATGTATGTTTTATAAGAATGGTCACTGATCGAAATGCGTGTTTACACAAAATGGAACTCGAAATGCGTGTTTAAGAAAACAGGCACAGCTAAAAATGAGTATTTAAAAAAATATACACAGCTAAAAAAATTTTAAAATCCGACACTGCTCATTTACAAAAATGAACACAACACAAGCGTTTACAAAAAGGACTTATCTTAAAATGAGTGTTCACAAAAACGGACACAGCTCAAAATACGTGTTTACAAAAAGGACACAGCTCAGAATGCTTGTTTAAGAAAATAGACGCAGCTCAAAATGCGTATTTAAGAAAATGGACGCACCTCGGAATGAGCCTTTTCAATGTTCAACACAAATTTAGCAATTAAGGGAGGACTTTCATACCTATTCTTTCTTACTTTTTTAAAAAACTTCGGGGTTGGGATGACCATGTTAAATTATAGATGCAACTTTTCGGACAACAAAATTCTGGACAATAAAGAATGCTTTAAATATCTATATTCCAGCAATGAAAGTTTACTACTATTATTATAAATTTTTAGAACTCGTAGCAACTTTGAATATACAACAGTTGACTTTTAGCGTCTTTAAAAAAATACTTATTTAATAAAATGTACGAAGTTATTTATGCAAATGGACGATATCATATTACGAATTTATTTGGTCTCATTAGTTTATTCTTTAAAAAAAAAAGTACTATTTCAATAAAAGAAGTTTGAAAAAGGAAATCAAATATTATGTCTATTACCTTTAAAAGCTATGTCTATTTTTTTAAACATGTTTTTTTAGCTTTGTCCATTTTTCTTCTTTTATCGTTTGAAAAGTTTGAAATAAGGTTTGGCGAAAGTAAAGCACCATACTAAACTTCCATAGACCTTTTTCCACGCACTCAGCATACAGGAAAGTGAATGGCTTAAAAGATGTGTACTAAGACAAAAAAAAATATGTCCGTTTTTCATGAAATCATTTTAATTCCTCTCATTTTTGTTTTTGTAACATCTCATAAATATATGCTTTTGAGTATTATGTCGTAGAAATATTATTCTACCTTACATTTCTAGAGAAAATAATGAAAGATAAAGAAAGACTAATCGAAATTCATATAATTTTTTTACCTTGTCCCACTTAACAAAGTACAAATAGCAATTTACTGATTAAAATATATTTACTGCATACTCCCCGCACTGAAATATACATTTTTCTTGTAGAATTCGAAAGTCAGTTGAATTCAGTTTAGTCTACACTATTCTATAATGATTATAATATGATGTGTCATGGTAATGAAATGCTAAACGTTTATTGCAAGATTTTTTATGGCTTTATTTTGACCAAGTATTAGTAAGTCTAAAAAATATAAAATAAGCAACCAAAATGAAATAGTTTAAGGTAAGTGTTCTAAAATGATTTATTTAAAGTAATATTAAGGTCGATTACTCATAAGCTGCAAATTGCTTATTAAAAGCACGGTCGATAATTTATCCAATAATTTTTCCATAATCGCAATTTAAAAATTGAATCAAAAATTTTCGATTGTGAAAATTAAAAATAACGAAAAAAGAAAATTTTATAATTTGTTACAGTGCATGACAAAAATTCCTTGTCTTTCGGAATTTATTTAGCTCTCTTTAAAATTTATTGTAACAGAAATAGGTCACCACATTTGTGATGCCTGATAAATTATACCTTTTAAAAAATAATCGCAAACAGTTTTTTTCACAAATTTTTTATTAAAAAAAACAAAATTTCGAAAAAAAATGTTTTGTTTTAAATGCAATTATAATTACTATTTTTGATCAAATTCATAAAGAGAGGTACAATTTCGAACATAGCTAGTTTCATTTTTAATTCACCTATCAATAACTCTTGAAATCAATTTATTTAAATAAAAACTAGCGAATAAGTGCAAAATACAAATAAAAGTTTCATTTCCGAAAATGTTTCAACTTTTCCCATTTAATAATTAAAGGCGAATAGTCCGTCTACTTTAAAATTTATTTAACTCTCCATAAAATTAATTGTAGCAAAAATATGTCACCGAAATTGCGCCAAAACTTTAGATTGTAAAAATGGAAAACAACAAAAATAAAATTCCGATATAACTTTAATTATAACTTCACTTTCAGATCGAATTCCATAATTACATAGTCTTATCGAATATTATCTTACCAAATAAACAATACGAGCCAGTGTTCTCCCTAATTCACTGTAATATCAATGCCGCTTCTAGAACATTTGATGGAACATTATCTTTAAATTAAATTTATTGACCCGTGTTTAGGGGACAGCGGAAAAAAAATCATAAATACCGCTTAACGATAACGCAAGCGTCGAAAAAGGGGTGTGTTTTCAATCAAGTCGAAATTGTCTCAGCGTTGGCGGGATGACTTTTAAATATGGATCGAAGTGCTGCACTAAGTAACACGAGGTGTACTCGCTAAGCTCATTTTCGATGTATTTATTATTTATTTTTTTCTCCCACCTACGTTGTGCTGTCATTAGTCATGGGGTTCCCTGCAAAGTAATGAAAATCTCTGAAGCAGTGTTTAATCATCAGCTGGTTGATAGAACGATCCGACCCATCGAAAAATCGATGCATAACATATATATCTTTGAGACACTCGTTTAAGCGAAGGGTTTTGGTTGGCAAGCGATTTGGCGAGAATTGTGAGGGCCATTTTTAACCACGATAAAATTTTATTTTTACAAACTCTTTTTTTTTTTTTAGTCAGATTATATTGGTGATGTGTTATGCATATAATGGTGAAATGTTAAGCAATTTTAAGAGAAAAAGTAGTAAAGGCTTAGAAATGCGAAACTTTTTTTATAGTTTAGTATCGAATAAATGAAAATAAAATTTAACCCATAGTTGTGTAGTGTATCTACCACTACAAAACTACAATTCCAATTCACTAGTACCTATATAAAACATGTTAACTCGATTTTATGTTGGGGTAACTTTTCATGGACGAAGGTTGACATTGGTGACCCGGACATGATGTGAACACGCCTACCTTATTAGAAACGTCCACTTCGATTTGAACACGCCTTTATTGACAGTAACGCCCACTTCGATCTGAACACGCCTACTTCGATGGATGGTCCACATTGAACAGTTGACTTGCTACTTGTGACTGCGACATTGTCCTTTTCACGCTGCTGCAACTCAATCTCGATCACACACAGCGTACAGCGCATACACTCGTCTGCTAAAGGCAACACAGGAGCGATCACGATCGTGAACTTAATACAGCTCTCACGATCAACACTAAAAAAAAAGTACGGTGATCTTAATACAGCTCTCCCAGCTTCTCACACAACAGCAATGAATCAACTAGTGATATCCCACTCATCGAATTCTATCACAGATAAAATTCTGGTGGGGGAGTACAGTAGTGTATGTACCACTAAAAAAATACATTTCCAATTCACTAGTACATAAAACATGTTGACTCGATTCTATGATGAGGTACCTTTTCATAGACGAAGGTTGACATTGTCGACATCTACTCTCCCTACAGTTGTATATATGAAAAACGCCTATTTGAGTATTCTTTATCTAATTTCTGAATGAATATAAAAATATTATTTACCTGGTAAAAATATCTTGAAAAGGCCAAGTTTATGACTCAATGTTATTATGACGCATGTTCAATGTTATTTTTCATTTACAAATTTCCTTATAAATGCTTTTTTTTCCCATTATTTGTGAATTCTCGGTATATTCTAAACACTATCGAACAGGAAAAACCTAGATGACTCATGATTTTAGAAACTGAATGGCCTAGCAATTGACCAAGCTGAAGCAGTGTATTCATCGTAAATTTGAGTCAAAATACTGTGCAACGTGTATTTCACCATCTAGACTTCGAGAGCCGTAGACCAATGCATGTACTATATGAATAATGCACTTCAATGTATGTACTATATAAGTCACAAAAATGTATTGCTGGATACCACTTGTCATCATATAGCAACTGGGTTAATTGAAAAAATTATAATATATTATAATATATTTATAAAAATTATAAAAATTATAATATATTATAATATATATTAATAAAATTACCATTGAAAAAATTATTGAAAAAATATATATATATATATTGTGACTAAAAATGGCGAATATGTACTGCTCAGCATTATAATTTTGGACGATATAAAATTTTGGAATCTTGTATAAAGCGACATTCATTTTTGATGTATCCCGTGTGAAATAATGTCACCAAAAAATGTAAGCTTATAATTAAAAACGCAAAATCAATGTATCCATTTGTATTTTACCGATAATTAAACATGTTTTGCTATTATAAACAAAGAAAAAATATACCGTTTATTTGACTTCAAACAAAAATGTAATTACTCCTTAAGATGAAATTTTTGCCGATTTTTCTGCTTTTGTAATGCATCTGTCTTAACTGCTTGAAAATAATACCGTTCCAAACAGCAATTTGAATTATGTCGGTAAAATAAATATTTAAAGAAAATTGCAAAATAGCAGAGTTTTTTTACTTATTTGTTTAAGTTTTAAAATATAGAATAAGAAAGGAATGCACCTAATTTTAATTACCTTTTGTTTATATTTTTATTAAATTGTATTAAATTTAATAACGCTAGGACACGGTTCTAACGTTGTTAAATTCCGTTAAAAAATTTTGTTAGTCCTTGTCGCCAAATATTTCAAAGAAAAAACAATTAAAATCAAAGTTTTTATTGATAGAACGCTGGAAAATAATATCTTAGAAACATTAACGACCAAGCATATAGCTCCTTTCAGCTATATGAATAATTGCTTTATCAACAGTTGTAAACGCATTAACAGTAAAGTGTGGCGTATCTACCACTATAAATATTAAATACCAAATCATTAGTATATAAGATATGTTAATTTGATTTCATCTCGAGGTAGCTTTTCATAAATGAAGGTTGGCATCATCGATAATTAAATGCCCCCATTGGTGACCCGGAAGCGAAAAGAACTTGCCAATATTGATGGATGATCCACATTAGGCAGTTGATTTGCTTAAAAAATATACTGCTCGAAGAAAAGAGGAAGAAAAAATCCGGTGAAGTAAATAAAGTTCCCCGTCAATAAACAAAAAAATGAAGAACAAAAACATAATGAGCGAAATGCTATTTAAAAAAAATAAAAATATAATGAGCGAAATTTATATAAATAAATAAATAGCATGAATCAACTAGTGGTATTCGTTCATCGAATTCTATCACAGTTAAAATTCTGGATGGGGAGTAAATGTGGCATAACTACCACTATAAATATTAAATTCCAAATCAGTAGTATACATACCCTCCAACTTATGAAGATTTTGAAAATAATTCTTTCTAGTGGTAGCGAACCAAAGTAGAAATTTTTAAAGCAAATGGATCTCTCATAAAACTTTTATTAGAACTTAAGAATCTAGCCATATATATGGCCTGCACTTTTATAAGTAATAGTGGACAAGTTACGCTAAAATTAATTTTTTTTAAATATTTAGACATTAATTTTGCTACCGTCTGAAAAGAAGATTTCTGAAACTACGGAAATTCCGTAGCAGTTGGAGGGTATGGTAGTATATAAGACATGTTAATTTGATTCCATCTCGAGGTGCCTTTTGATAATTGAAGGTTGGCATCGTCGATAATTAAATCTCCTCAAAAGCACCGTTTATACGTTTTTTAAGGGCACCGATATAAATCGACGCATAAATGAAGAATCGTCTAACAAATCAATAGAAATTTATTGCAAAAATAGTAATTTTGACAACGTAATAACATCGTTAATTTAACGTTTGAAAGATTCACGCAGAAAACAATAGAGGTAGAAATGACGTAACTTGAAAACAAAACATCTATTACAAACATGAAAAATCAAATCACACTTAAATGCACACCTTAAATGCACATGTTTATCTTACTGTGAATGACAGAAATTGGTGGTTGTTGACTTCCAACGGTAAATCTTGACAATCACGGAAGACGCTTTGGTAAATGTCCGAAACATATACTAGGTCTAGTTAAGTGCCACTTCCCAGTATACATTTGCCCGGTATGCCTTACATTAATGTTTTTTAAGGTCAAGTGCCACTGCCAAGCATGCATTTAACTGGTTCGAGGAACATTCCAGCGACTTTTAAGTCATGTCTTGCCCCCCAAATTCACCTGACCTTAATCCAATAGAGCATTTGTGGTCCTACTAGGAAAACCAAATTTGTGCTGCCACGCTACCCCCTCGCAATGTGAGGGAATTGCAGGACCAGTTGGTGAGCGCTTGGTACCAGATACCTCAGACTACCTATCAGCACCTTGTGGAATCAATGCCGCTGCGGCTGCTAGCAGTTTTGAGGGCTAAAGGTGGTCCTACATGTTATTAGCAGGGTGGTCATGTTGTAATGGCTCTTCGGTGTATACTAGGTCTAGTTAAATGCCACCGCCCAGTATGCATTTGCCCGGTATGCCCTACATCAATGTTTTCTTAAGGTCAAGTGCCACTGCCTAGTATGTATTTAACCGGTATTCCGAACATTGATGTTTCTCCTAATTTATCTTCAGCAGACATCAAAGCATCGAATAGATATAACAATATCGACGAATAAATTAATATCAAATCGGATATAACAAATATTTCGGACATTCACCAAAGCGACTATGTGATTGTTGACATTCATCGATAAAAGTCGACATTTTCTTGATTTCGGTCATTGACGCCCGGTGGCTGAGCCGTAGCGCTTCTCGCTGTCGTGCCACAGGTCCCTGGTTCGATCCGCGGGCCGGACAAGGTTGACTCAGCTTTCATCCCTTCAGTGGGTCGATAAATGAGTACCAAGCATGCTTGGGATCTAAACACTGGGGGTTCCGCGTTTCGTTGACCCCCCCATCGCAATGACCTCCATCTGCTCCTGCACTCCAGAGCCTAAGGTTAAGAAAACTGAGACGGGCACAGTAGGCCTTGGCCCTCTACGGGCTGTCGCGCCACTGAGTTTAGTTTAGTAGAGTAACATATATTTTGCATTTCATTTTTGTTGCATTAAAAGTTAGAGAGATTCGAAAAAAAGTCATCCTTTTTTTCACGTCACGGAAAGACGACAGACGACAGTCACAACAAAAAAAATTTCCTTCCATTTTCTTAAAAAGTTTAAATAAAACCTCGAACGGTAACATATACATTCGGATCACTTTAAGAAAAAGAATTTTCTTAGTAGTCGCTGTTTTTGTCATAACAAACATTCTAGGCGTAGTCAGAAAGAAATCGAACAATATCTGACTGTTCTTAAATAGATCGTATAAGTATTGTTTTCCTTTTCCTTACATCCTTAAATAAAGTTACTGAGCTTGTAAAATGGGGGAGGCAGGAATGGAATAAAAAAAATTTAAAGGAAAAAGAATGTCTTTCATAATATCAACTTAAACATTTTGTCATGTATTGTTCTGTGTGTTGATAGAGCGCCTAAATTACAAGGTATCGCTCAACATTTCACTTTCTTCTTATTTTTTTTATTACTATCTGTTGTTTTTCTATGTTTTGTAACGACTCATTCACTTTCTAACTGTCGGAACCTTAGTCAAACAAATCATCAGCTTCCTTTTGGATTCGGTTGGCTAGCCAACAGTGACGTCACGCAAGAAAAAAGGGTCGTTCTGCCATCTGTTGATTAATGTAAAAATTAATTTAGTTTTTCAATAGCATCGCACTTTGAAAAAAAAGAAGTGCTAAAAGAAAAAGGTGTCCTTAAAGTTCCTATAACGTAGATTTGCGAGTAGTCATTCAAAACAATCAATAGTACTTTTACACTTATTGTTAATAGTACTTTTAATGTAACACACAAAAAATTTAAACTTGGATTCGTTACCGATATTATGAAAAGTATTAAAATTATAATAGCGATATGGGTTTCTCATGTTGCAAGAATTGTTAAACAGAAGAAAATAAAATAGTAACGAAGATTTATGAAGTAAAACTATAAAAGTGTTGCGTTCTAAGAGTTCAAATAATGTAAATTTGCGAGCTTATTACACAAACCAACCAATTATATTTTTATACTAATTGTTAATATTACTTTTTACATAAGACACACACAAACACTCACAAATTAAACGCAATTAACTTGTATTTGTAACCGATATTACAAAAAATCATTAAAATTAAAAGAATAAGTTAGATACCTCATGTAGCTAGAATGAATTTTTTTAAAAAATCCGACCATTAAGAATTTTATTGGATTACACTTCATCAGTCGAAAAAGATTACGACCAAAACTACAAAGGGTCGATTATGCTGAATCAGACTTAAGAGTACTTCTAGTGAAGAGCTGGTAGACCATCTCCAGTAACAGACTGTTCTGGAGAAGTCTTTAACAGAAGGCCATGGCCCACTTTAAATTGCCGATGCCTGGATATTTTCCCCCACAGTTGCAACGTCATCAGTCGAAAAAGAGGATATACAAAAACTATGAAGGTCCGATTATAATGAGTCAAACTGGAGGAAGAACTGTCAGACCATCTCTAGAAAGAGGCTGCTCAGGAGGAGTTTAAAAGAAGGTCCTAGCCCACCTTGGACAGTCGTACAATATGTTTCATATGCAGTGCCAATATGAATTGTAATAAGTGTAGAAAATCTCTCCGTTCTTTTGCGGGAGGTAAAGCCTAATGCATATGTTTATAATCGCACTTTAAAGTGTAAGGTGGCAAATGATCGGGCTTTACGGTGTTAAAGGAATATTTCTTCGTAGAAAAATCTGTGGCGACCATGATGTGGTGGCCACAGATCTTATTAAAAATTCGGTCCTAGTGAAATCCTAGTGAACAGATCCCAGTCCTAGTCCCCGGTCCTAGTGAACAGATCCTAGTGAAATCCTATTGAAAATAGAAGGAAAAAAACTTTATACAGCTCTTCTCAGTTACCTAGTAGCAAAAAGGATTTTTCCGTAAATGGTAGATTATTGAACAAAATTACCCCTAACACTTCAGAGCGTTATCTTGTGAAAGTGACTTACTGCATCCGTCCATATTGCATTGGGCAACAGCTATTGTCATATCACCTTATTTTGCGGCTGGGGAAAAGAGACCTCTTAAGAAGACGCTAAAAAGCGGGAGAAATCATTTATGGCAATTCTTTTTCTCCACCATTGGTGCTTTAAAATTTAAAGTATAGAAAAAAAATTAGTTCAGGTAAACTCAGAGTAAACCATTAAGTTCACAATATCGAAATGCAAACAAATTAAGACCATATTACGTACAATTATGCAGTGGGAAAGTAAAGGCGCAAATATTTGTTTGCATTTATGAAGCATTTTTCAAGCATTGGAAATTTCACAAATTACTCTAGGTCTGAGCCGTGGTGACTCAGGGGATTAGAACGTTCACCTTTCAATGAGACTAACCAGGTTTGAATCCCAGCGATGGCCAATCAAAACGAATTCAGTACCCGGTTTGCACAGACAACAGTGCCGAAGTAAAATATCCTCAGTGGTAGGCGGATGATGGGTAAGAGTCTCCTTGCCATCCGTCTAAACGTGGGAGGTCTTCGTGGATTTCCTCTACAAGTAACGCAAATGCGGGTTAGTTCCATCAAAAAATTCTCCCCGAATGCAACTTTCTCTCAGTTCTTGATTCAGGAGTTCCCTTGTCTTCTGGATTGAGTTCTAAATTATAAGGCTAAGGAGTTGAACATTAGTAGTCGTAAACTCAAAACTGGGTCGGCTGTTCAACGACGGTTATAAAATTTTTAAAAAACATAGAGACACACAACCATGAGGCGTGGCACCATGCATTTATTTTTTGGAAATGCAACTATTGCAAACGTAAGTAAAAACTACTGCAAACGTACGCATAAGATAAATTTGAAAATTATTGCAAATAATCAAAAAAGTTTTTCATTTTAATTATGTTTGTCTTTAAACAAATAATTGACTTAGAAACCTTAAGTAATATTTATTTATTTCTTGCCTCTATAAAGTTTAGTAATTACTATACTGAGAAAAAAAGTATTGGCAAATATACCAGAGTATGGTAAAATTTACAGCGTTTATGGCTCTATGAGAACACCAAAAAGCTCGACGATTTTTGCGAAGCGTTTTGGTAAAGATTTTGGTAAAATTAACAATGAAATATGGTTTTATAATATGTGATAAATTTTGGTAAATGTGGTAAAATGTGGTAATTTTATGATGATACCTTAGAGTACTGGTTCCCAAATAGTGTTCTACGGAGACTTGGGGTTCCACATAAGAGTTAAAAGGGTTTTGTGAGTCAGTACTTTTGAAATCTGATGATTTTTGAAATCTCTGGTTACATTTAGATTCAACCTATAATTCATAATTTATGTTATCTTTCAATTGCCTTTATGAAATTACTTCTAGTAAAATTCCAAGAAAATAGGAAAGGTATTTTGGAAAAGAAAATATAATATTTCTAATAACAATATATTGAACAAATTATGAAAATAACAAGCTTTTTTAAAGTAGGGCATAAATACTTCCTATTACACTTTTCAAATCGTAACTAAATTCCTTAAAAAAGAAAGATATTTCCCTAATAAATATTTCCAATATTTATAGCAGTTCTTTTAAGTTTTCATTTCGAAATAAGTCATAATTCTGCTGATCTTATTCATTTTCAGCCTATTTATATTATTTTATTCTATAACCGTCATTGAACAGCTGACCCAATTTTTGTTTTAGTTTACAACTAAATGTTCAACTTCATATACTTGTAATTTTGAACCCAATCCAGAAGACAAGGGAACTCCTGGATCAAGTATTGGGATAAACTTTCCTTCGTAGAGGAAATTATCTTGGAACTAGACCGCGTTTACGTTACATGGAGGTTAAAATCACTAAAGCTTCCCACGGTTAGCCTGATGGCAAGGAGATTCTAACCCATGGTCAGTCTGCCACTGAGGATACTTTATGTCAGTACTGTGGTCGGTGCGAGTCAAGTGCGGAATCCGAATTGACCAGCCATCGCTGGGATTTGCACCCGGCTTACCTCCTAGGAAGGCGAATGCACTATTCCTTGAGCCACCATGGCTAAGCCTACGTATAGTATACCAAAAGCATATTCATAACTAGGCTAGATATAGCACAAGGATTTTAAAATTTATCTGTTGGAAATAAAACCAAGGCGGGGTTCCGCCAAATGATGATTATTTTTGGTTCCGCAGCCATAGAAAATTGGGAACCGCTGCCTTAGAACAAGGCATGAAAACCATATATTCGGTTAAATTAATTTTTTCGTTTTGTATTTTTTGTCAATGCGACATAATAAGAATTCTAATTTTGAGAACCAAAGTTTCTGGTATTACCATATTAACGGAAAAAGTAGCCAAATACATGGTTTAATTATCACATATATTGGTTTTAAAGACTAGAATTATATATATATACTAGGAGGCTCCACCCCCTGCTCGCTAATGCTCGCTAACCCCCGAGAATTGCTACGCAATCCCATGTGGTTCACGCCGTGAACCATGGCTCGCTGCGCTTGCTCGCCAATGAACACAATGTTCTAGCACAAAGACATAATATATTATCATCAAAGACATAGTATTTTATCATCAAAGACATAGTATTGTACTTATGTAGAAGAATTCTACCAATGTTCTTATTGGCTTTTAAAAAAGTATATTAGCTATTTAGATTGTACATGGTGAAAAAATCAAAACATTAGCTAAATAAGAAACATATTAGCAAAATAAATTATCAAATATTGCTTCACTAATATTCTGCATTTTAAAGCGTGAAAATTCAATGCATAAATAAACGCGAAATATAAAAAAATTCAATGCATTCAATACAAACACTTAAACGTTTTTTAGACGTTTAGGTAGCTCCCAGTAGAAAAATATCAATTCAACAGCGGCCTTTTAAAGCATTCTCACTTCAATTAATTAATTAATTCCTAATTGAGTTTAAATTAAATATTATCATGTTTTTAGGGCATGAATCTGAATTGAACAACCTGATAATGCTCACTCTGGTTATTGTTTCCGTTTTTAAAAGCGCTATATGTTGAGCCACCTCATGTGACATTTGCCATGTGACATTTTTAGCAGCAATCATTGGTCGATTTTCTAACGTTGCCATTCGGGGAGTTGTAATGAGGCTTTTTTTTGGTGCCGTGTAAGAGAAATATATATATATATATATAGATATTTTGTCTTTTTTTTTAGAAGAAATGTCCTTACCAAACAGTACGATAATTTTACCAGCTTTTTTTCTAAGAAGAGCAACAAATATTTTAAGAATAAACTCAGGAATAGTTCTGTATCGAATGTAACTTAAAATGTTTTTAAATTCCATACTGCTGACTTCCTTATTTCAACCGACCCTTTTCTTCTTAGAAAAAAAACTGGAGCTAAAAAATAAACAGATAAATATATATTGTTGATCAATAAAAAACAAAATATTACATTGTAAAGTTATGCTCAGTTAAAAAAAAAAAACTGTTTATTTAAGTGTAAAATAAATTGCATTTTCAGATTATATTGTTAAACAGTTTAATTTCAAGAATTTCGAATGACAGGAAAATTAAGAGTTCTGATGGATTAGCCTCGTGAATCTTTTAGAACGCGATCACTCATTCAAGTGAGTTCTAAATCACGACGATAAGTTAAGACTTCATACACTGTATATTCCTTTCTTGTAAATAGTCATGAAGCATCCGTATGTAAAATAACTGATGGTTTGCATTTATTTTTAAACTTAATCATCTCAATTTTATTGTAATTTACTCAAAGTATCTTAAGGTCTTCATTGTGTTCTTAGAAATTAAACAATGAAATAAAATTTCTTAATAATAAACAGTTTTGTCCAGTTTAAAAATGCTAGTCATTATTAAAATATCTTGTATTGTTAACTAAGATTATAATTTGAATACAGAAACAACATCGAAGCATTAAAATAGAGTCATCGAAAAATACTATAACAGCTCGTTGGTGAGTTTTTGAATCTGGACATTGCTTGTGTAAGAAAATGGACACAGCTCAAAATGAGTGTTTAAAAAAATTGACACAGCTCAAAATGTGTAAGAAAATGAGCACAGCTCAAAATGCGTGTTCACGAAGGTAGACACAGCTCAATTTGCGTGTGTAAAAAATGGGCACAGCTTAAATTTCGTGTCTAAGAAAATGGACACAGTTCAAATGGCGTGTTTAGGAAGAGAGACACAACTCAAAATGAGTAAGAAAATGAAGACAGCTCAAAATACGCGCTTATGAAGATGGACACAGCTCAATTTAAGCGTGTGAAAAATGGCCACAGTTCAATTTGCGTGTGTAAGAAAATGAGAAGAAAATGTTGCCAGGAAGAAAATGTTTCTTCCAGGACAAATAAAGAAAGTGAGAAAAGCAGAAGAAACTGGACCACATGGATGCGACTGAAACCTACCAAATATAATTGTTTAGAGACAACTATTTATTGTATAGTGTAAACTTAAGCTAAAATAACATTGTAAACAGTAACAGTACAGGAAAGTAAAGTTTTTTACACTTGATTTTGCCAAAAAGTATAGTTTTATACAAAATTTAAAACCCTTTATAATAATTTGTTTTTAATTTGAACTTATATCATCCTTTTTTCCTTTAAATAAATGTGTAATCTGAGATTTCTCACTTCAATTAATTAATTAATTCCTNGCTCAAAATGCGTGTTTAAAAAAATTGACGCAGCTCAAAATGCGTAAGAAAGTGAACACAGCTCAAAATGCGTGTTTAAAAAAATTGAAACAGACCAAAATGCGTAAGAAAATGAACACAGCTCAAAATGCGTGTTTACGAAGGTAGACACAGCTCAATTTGCGCGTGAAAAAAAATGGGCACAGCTTAAATTTCGTGCCTAAGAAAATGGACACACCTCAAATGGTGCGTTTAGGAAAAGAGACACAACTCAAAATGAGTGAGAAAATGAAGACAGCTCAAAATACGCGCTTATGAAGATGGACACAGCTCAATTTGCGCTTGTGAAAAATGACCACAGTTCAATTTGCGTGTGTAAGAAAATGAACGCAGCTCAAAAGGCGTGTTTATGAAAAGAGACGCAGCTCAAAACTCGTGTCTAAAAAATGGACACAGCTCAAAATGTGCGTTTAAGAAAATTGACGCTACTCAAAATGATTGTTTACGAAGATGGATACAGTTCAAATTGCGTGTGTAAAAAATGGGCACAGTTCAAATTGGCAGGTGTAAGAAAATTAACATAGCTCAAAATGCTCAAGAACACTTAAATCCGTTTTTCAAACAAACTTCGTTTATCAGTATTTTGTTTCTTTCTTTTTTTTTTTTTTTGACGAAAAAGCGCACATTAATCAATAAAATTCGTAATGTGTTACGTCCATCATAAGCATAAATCACTTATTAACTAGTTTGTTGGTACATATTATTAAATTAGTTAGTTGATTTTTTTTAAGAAATAGACTTTAAATTTCAACCATATTCAACCAAAACAGTCAAATATTAATAAAAAAAGGTTATAACTAAACTGTTAAGTTTGAGAAAAAATGTTTATTGCTTGATTTCACCTAATACGGTTTAACAATAAGAATTCTATCCAAGCCAACTAGGCCCACCTTATGAAGCAGGCTTGTTCCATGCATTTAGGTACATATTGTAACGAAGAGAACTAATCAGCCAATTTCATAACCGACTGAACTAAGGCTCGAATTCACGAGTTGATACCACAGTATTTTTCTCCATTCCTTCAATACATGAAGAGTTTCCATTATCCTGCACTCTTCAATGGGTGACCCTGGACTTTCAGAAAGCAGAACTATCATTCATGCGTAAATGATGCAGCACCCACAGAGCTCAAATATCCGTTTAAATTCCATTTTTATGGTTTAGAAACTATGCTAGTTGTAAATGGTTTCATAACCGTAAAGGTAGGGAAATGCTTCTATCCATAAACCTTATAGTTAATCTGATGGACAGGCTGTTGCCGGTTTTTTACCCTAATTTCAGAATGAAAATTTTAACAGTGAAGGTAAAGGGTCAATTTTATTAAGTATTGATTATGTGCAACTGATCCTATTCGTAGTACTTGTGTATAATATGTGTTCATGAATTTTGCATGTTTATTTTCAGTTCTAATCGAGAAATTTCATTCGTTTTTGTAATTTACGTCAGCCGATCAATTCAATCACTGGATCAATAATTGTGGATGTCCTTCGTATTTGCACAGCAGGCACTCTAAGAAATTTATTACTTAATTACTTCACGAGCCACTAACTTTTAATTAAATTAACTAATCAAGACTCTCTTTTTAATTACTAACTAGCTCACTGTTTTCAATTTATTCACCATTTAAATGTACTTTAAATAAAGTTTGGCGTTTTGTCTGGAAGAAAATGTTTCTTCCAGGACAAATAAAGAAAGTGAAAAAAGCAGAAGAAACTGGACCACATGGATGCGACTGAAACCTACCAAATATAATTGTTTAGAGATAACTATTTATTGTATAGTTTAAACTTAAGCTAAAATAACATTGTAAACAGTAACAGTATAGGAAAGTAAAGTTTTTTACATTTGATTTTGCCAAAAAGTATAGTTTCATACAAAATTGAAATAATAATTTGTTTTTAATTTGAATTTATATCATCCTTTTTTCCTTTAAATAAATGTGTAATCTGAGATCTCTATTAAATATTCCGTTCGACAACCATTTATAAAAAAATATTTAATAAAATATAAATTCAAAAATGCAAATTTAAAAATTATTAATTTGCAAAATTTTTTTTCAATTAGTAAGCATTTTTTTACTCCAATGTTTTTTTTAGAAATTTTAAATAGTGTTTATTTTTAATTAATTCTCTTTATTGAAATAAACTAATATTATTTCTTGAATAATAAAATATAAAAAACTAATTTTTCACCCTAAATTTATAAAGTAAATCCTTTAAAAAACATACTATAAAACAAACAAAATGTGATTTAAAAAAAAAACATTATAACATTTATCGACGAAAACTTTTTTTTTATTTAAGATAACTGCTCCATATTGAAAATGCATTTTAAAATGTTCATGAATATTTAAAATATTTTCAGTTTAAATATTATAAGAAGCTTAAAGTTTATTAAATTTTGAAACAGTTAATTAAATTTTATTAATTAATTAAAGTAACAGTTTATTAAATTTGATTTAACAATTATATGATGATACTGATTTTATTATGCTAGTACAGCATTTGATTATATAAAGTAGTATGCTATTTGCAATCATGAATACTAAGAGTGGTTTATATAATACAATTGTAATTTTATTGTTATACTTAAAAAATTCTTTATGTAATTATAAAATACTCTTTTATGTAAAACATTGAAAGAACTATAATTGCTTTAATTCCGAAGATTTTCATTAAATTTATTTTTCATTCCAATTTTTGCTTTTTTATTTTCATGTATTTAAAAAGGGTTTATTAAATGACTTAGAAATAATGTTATTAATAAAACTTTTCGATTGTAGTTAAAATTGATTTAAATATTAATTTACTTTTCAATATTTCTTTTTTTTTAGAACAAAAAAATTGCTTTTATTTCTTTCTCTTAGACAGGAAGAAACCTATTTCTTCCGGATGGTCTTTTCCATGGTGTTTTCCGCAGTTTTTCCACAATGAAAGAAACTTGCCATCCCTTCTTTAAATCTTTGCAAATTAAATACTTAATAGCCCGTGTTCTACTTTTTTACTTTAATGATGGATAATAATTGAGTATATCTAAGCCAAAATTAAATGCAAGTTTATCAATAATGCATGTTTAACCTTCAATTCTTTTCATTATTGGTTGATATATCTGTTGCTGAGAAAATATAGGTATATAATTTAAATGGCTCTGTTTATTTCGTAATGCATTAGTATTTTATTGAATATATTTCGTTAAAATGAAAGATTATTATATTTAAATTAGTATAAAAAGCATGAGTCTAATGAGTAGGGTTTTTTTTTAATAATATGCATTTACTAATAATAAATGTTTAAATATATTATAATCATGTATTAAATTCAGTGTTAATAAATACATATTCATCTAGAAGAATAACATTAAAACCATTATTATTTAAAAATTATTTCCGGCTATATTTTTTGATAAAATGCTCATTAAATGTAGATTAATTTCTAACAAATTTGTTTATTTTTCAAATAACTGACTAGATATCGAAAATAAATTGAAGTTCTGAAAAAATATGTTAATATTTCAAGAAAATTTTTAATATATCTTACGCTATTTGGCTCGCATAAACTTATATTTCGAAAAAAAAAATTTTAAAAAAATTCAAATATCTGAAAAATATATTTGCGAAATCTCAAAAAACATTTTTGGTGAATATCGCATGTTATTTGGCCTTGATAAACCTATATATTTTTTTAAAAAAGTTTTGATTATATTTTAAAGATTTTCATCAGATTATCTTCTTAAGAATTCTTTTGTACCACATGCTTAATAAAATCTTAAGAATATAGATGGAACAAGGCCCAATAACTTGAGATATTTTCATGATTTTTTATTAATTTAAAATCTTGAGAATATTTTTAGTAAGGCCATTACAGCTATATAAATTTGAATCTGAAGCAAACATAAAATCCCGGGATATCACTAGGGGTTGTGGAACTCATACATAAGTGAGTACTGTGACTTATAAAAAGATAAAATATGTTACAAAATATACATAATGCCAAAACAAAAGAAAGAAGTAAAATAAAATGTTAGAAAATTACTATAGGATACTTCGATGTTGTAAAACCTATGTTTATCCGAAAATTACAACTCTCTTGAAAGGTAATTCGGTGTCAAAATGAACAACGAAGATGAGAAAAAAAATGCGAGTACCATCCCTAGCATGAATCAAAATAATATGATAATTTTGATTCATTAAAGAAACCTTCACCCGGGCAGAATTAGGCATCAGAAGCATACTGAATAAACAGAGCAAAGAACTAATTAAACGCGGAGAGCATTTCCGCGAAGACCTTTAAACTCGTTCGACTAAGATATATTTCTACTTCCATTTTATATATTCTTATTCAAATCAGGCATTTAATT
This sequence comes from Parasteatoda tepidariorum, assembly GCF_043381705.1. Classification (NCBI taxonomy): domain Eukaryota; kingdom Metazoa; phylum Arthropoda; class Arachnida; order Araneae; family Theridiidae; genus Parasteatoda; species Parasteatoda tepidariorum. The sequence goes on from NC_092204.1 coordinate 15,636,098, forward strand.
TTACATTTTACATATATCAAATCATATGCGATTGTTTCTAATTTGTTACACCAGTTATTAAAACGAAACCTTCATATTTAACAAAGTTATTAAATTCATGCTAACATGGGACTAGGGAAGAATTTCAATTAGAGAACTTTGATGTTATTAATTCTAGGTGTCTTGGTAACCAAATTGGTTGGGGCCTATCCCTACTTTGAGTAGGTACGTATTTCCGTAATGGAGTTAGTAACATCACCTATTTACGTATCCTTGGCTTTCGGACAAGCCCTATACTCATTTGCCAACTTCAGGTTAAGCTTTGAAATTAATGTATTTATTAATAACTAGATGAGAGTAGATGGCAACATTGTTTTCTCCATCATCAAAAACTAAGTGCGTTGCTATTCCTCATAATAGCTTATGAAAAAAGAATTTTTCAGAGCTTTTAAGCATATTTACGCATTTAGAAATCTAAATAATGCTACTTTTAACTTTAGTAACATACTAACTCCCATATATTTTTTTAAATTTGATAATTAGTATCTTTTACCAATTTCCATCTATTAATTAAAATATTACTTGGACATAGTTGCTGACTGATCGCAATTAAATATTTTTTTTTTTTTTAATTCCAATGCAAACCTATGTTAACATTTCGTCAATTCAGGCATTTACAGGGCAGATCTGTTGGCCACTCTTTCAGGGTCAACAACATCAGGTGGACCAACGATGCCCCCACAGTAAGCAAGGAACAGAGAATGAAACAACATCCATACCTTGCTCGGGATTTGAACCCAGAACCTTCCTGATGCAAGGCCAGTTCCCTAGCGCCTAAACAGTCCAGTCAGCCTGCATTTAAATATAAAAAGAAGTGTTTTCACTACGACAGCTTAATAACTCGCTTTCGTAAATGTGAGGATAGAATCTAAGAACAAAAATTTCAACCGTTTTCTGATTAGCTAGAGCAGCGGTTCACAAATTTTTTTCGATACATAATCCTAAATATTGAACCTTTTTTTCAGTGGAACCCTGACTTCATAAATAAAGTTTATTACAGTAATTGTGAAGCGTTATAGCCTATAAAAGATTATTTTTCATACATTTAATTACGATTAGTAATCTTAAAATTTCTTTATCATTAATAATCTTTAATTAGATTTTAAGTCCGACTGTTAAATTTGGAGTCCTTGTGCAGTATCTAGTTTAATTATAAATTTTGTTTTGGTGTATATACATTAGCTACGTATGAACAAAATAAGCCTAAGTATGGTTTACTTTGAAATGAAAACTTAACAGAACTGAAATAAAAGCTGAAAATGGTTATTAGGGAAACATATTTTTTTATTAAAGAATTAAATCGTTTTATTTAATTTCAGAAGCGCGATAGGAAATACTAAGGCAATATCTTATAAAGGCTGATTCTTTTCATAATTTGTTCAATATATTGTTATTAGAAATATATTTCTTTTGAAAAATGTAATTTCTATTTTATTAGCATTTCGCATGAAATAATTTTATAAAGGTAATTGAAAGATTAAATAAATAATGAATTATAGGTTGGATTTAATTATAATCGGAGATTTCAAAACTCATCATTGTTTTTTAAAAGTTCTCGCCCACAGAACAGAATTTATCATTTATCGAAATTTCGATTAATTTTTAACTAGCTGTAGCACTCAAATTTCACTTAGAGCTCCCTATTTGATGTAAAGACAAGTTACGTTTTTTTTTCTAAACGGAGAAAAAGTAAGATTTATTGCAATCGAAGTATTTTGACATTTTTTTAATATAAATTTATACACACAAAACAATAAATTTAAAATAAATAATTATTGATAATTATAAATAATACTAATCGTTATAAATAAAATAAATAATTATTAAAAATTCTTTTTTGCGTGAAATTATCTTTTGGTAAACGCATTTTTTGAGTGAGAGCAAATTTTTTTTACTTGCTTGTTAAGTTTTAAATAATACTAAATTTCAAAAAAAAAATATGAGATCGTCTTATTACGATAACTGGTTAATCATTGGTCAAATGCTTTTTCCTTCTAGATCGACTCCGTTAAGCGCCAAAATATTTCAAATCATGGGTTGCAAAAACTGTCTCAATTGATGTTCGTCGTCGGATTGGTTTTCAAATCCTGCCTATGTACGTGTTTCATGACGTCACAAAATACTTTTCCTTCTTCACCATTCATATTTATATTGAAATCACCGTCAAGTCAGTAATTATACGTTAATAGTAAAAAGAATTTAAAAATACTTTAAATTATTGTTATGTAAATCAGGGGTGTCAAACTCGGGACCCGCGGGCCGCATGCTGCCCGAGATGAACATTTTTGCGGCCCAGTCAATATATCTGTTACCGTTAAAGCATATAATGCAGTTATTTCATAGAATACCTAGTTATTCCATGAAATAACTGATCGTGTCAGTTAAAGTGTGTAATATGTTATTAATTTGACACTTTAACGAGTTATTCTATGAAATAACTAGGTAAATTAACTAATGAGAGACAGTTAAAGTGTAAAATAAACAATTGATCTAAAATGAAATAACTAGGTATTCTCTAAATAAACTAATGATAGACAATTAAAGTGAAAAAGAAGTAATTTATCTAATTTATGCAGCGTATAAATGGTATTTATGGAAACGTACCAGAAAATCATTTGTTACAACAAGGATTGATAAAATGACACTTGGAATTACAAAGAACATTATTTCTGAAACAAAAACATTTTTTGTTGAATAGTTCATAAATGCAGTAGGGGTGGAAGGTAAATATATTTGTCGTGCGAGATATATGATTATGATATAGATTAATTTACACATTAACGGGCTACAGATCGNAACATTTTTGGTGAATATCGTATGTTATTTGGCCTTGATAAACCTATATATTTTTTTAAAAAAGTTTTGATTATATCTTAAAGATTTTCATCAGATTATCTTCTTAAGAATTCTTTTGTACCACATGCTTAATAAAATCTTAAGAATATAGATGGAACAAGGCCCAATAACTTGAGATATTTTCATGATTTTTTATTAATTTAAAATCTTGAGAATATTTTTAGTAAGGCCATTACAGCTATATAAATTTGAATCTGATGCAAAAATAAAATCCCGGGATATCACTAGGGGTTGTGGAACTCATACATAAGTGAGTACTGTGACTTATAAAAAGATAAAATATGTTACAAAATATACATAATGCCAAAACAAAAGAAAGAAGTAAAATAAAATGTTAGAAAATTACTATAGGATACTTCGATGTTGTAAAACCTATGTTTATCCGAAAATTACAACTCTCTTGAAAGGTAATTCGGTGTCAAAATGAACAACGAAGATGAGAAAAAAAATGCGAGTACCATCCCTAGCATGAATCAAAATAATATGATAATTTTGATTCATTAAAGAAACCTTCACCCGGGCAGAATTAGGCATCAGAAGCATACTGAATAAACAGAGCAAAGAACTAATTAAACGCGGAGAGCATTTCCGCGAAGACCTTTAAACTCGTTCGACTAAGATATATTTCTACTTCCATTTTATATATTCTTATTCAAATCAGGCATTTAATTTTACATTTTACATATATCAAATCATACGCGATTGTTTCTAATTTGTTACACCAGTTATTAAAACGAAACCTTCATATTTAACAAAGTTATTAAATTCATGCTAACATGGGACTAGGGAAGAATTTCAATTAGAGAACTTTGATGTTATTAATTCTAGGTGTCTTGGTAACCAAATTGGTTGGGGCCTATCCCTACTTTGAGTAGGTACGTATTTCCGTAATGGAGTTAGTAACATCACCTATTTACGTATCCTTGGCTTTCGGACAAGCCCTATACTCATTTGCCAACTTCAGGTTAAGCTTTGAAATTAATGTATTTATTAATAACTAGATGAGAGTAGATGGCAACATTGTTTTCTCCATCATCAAAAACTAAGTGCGTTGCTATTCCTCATAATAGCTTATGAAAAAAGAATTTTTCAGAGCTTTTAAGCATATTTACGCATTTAGAAATCTAAATAATGCTACTTTTAACTTTAGTAACATACTAACTCCCATATATTTTTTTAAATTTGATAATTAGTATCTTTTACCAATTTCCATCTATTAATTAAAATATTACTTGGACATAGTTGCTGACTGATCGCAATTAAATATTTTTTTTTTTTTTAATTCCAATGCAAACCTATGTTAACATTTCGTCAATTCAGGCATTTACAGGGCAGATCTGTTGGCCACTCTTTCAGGGTCAACAACATCAGGTGGACCAACGATGCCCCCACAGTAAGCAAGGAACAGAGAATGAAACAACATCCATACCTTGCTCGGGATTTGAACCCAGAACCTTCCTGATGCAAGGCCAGTTCCCTAGCGCCTAAACAGTCCAGTCAGCCTGCATTTAAATATAAAAAGAAGTGTTTTCACTACGACAGCTTAATAACTCGCTTTCGTAAATGTGAGGATAGAATCTAAGAACAAAAATTTCAACCGTTTTCTGATTAGCTAGAGCAGCGGTTCACAAATTTTTTTCGATACATAATCCTAAATATTGAACCTTTTTTTCAGTGGAACCCTGACTTCATAAATAAAGTTTATTACAGTAATTGTGAAGCGTTATAGCCTATAAAAGATTATTTTTCATAGATTTAATTATGATTATTAGTAATCTTAAAATTTCTTTATCATTAATAATCTTAAATTAGATTTTATGTCTGACTGTTTAATTTGCAGTCCTTGTGCAGTATCTAGTCTAATTATGAATTTGTTTTGGTGTATAAGCTACGAACGAAAAAAATAAGCCTAACTATGTTTACTTTGAAATGAAAACTTAAAAGAACTGAAATAAAAGCTGAAAATGGTTATTAGGGAAACATATTTCTTTATTAAGGAATTAAATCGTTTTATTTAATTTCAAAAGCTACTATTACTAAGGCAATATTTTATGAAGGCTAATTCTTTTTATAATGTGTTCAATATATTGTTATTGGAAAAATATATATATTTTTTTAAATATAACTTCTATCTTATTGGCATTTCACTTAAAATAATTTTATAAAGGTAATTGAAAGATTAAATAAATAATGAATTATACGCTGGATTTAATTATAATCGGAGATTTCAAAACTTATCATTGGTTTTCAAAAGTTCTAACCCACGGAACAGAATTTATCATTTATCGAAATTTCGATTAATTTTTTACTAGCTGGAGCACTCAAATTTCACTATTTGATATCAAAGCAAGTTACGTTTTTTTTTTCTAAACAGGGGGAGCAAGATTTAATACAATTGATGTATTTTGACATTTTTTTAGATAAATTAAAATAAATTGAAAAAATTGAAAAAAAAGTAAAATAAAATAAAACATAAAAACTTTTAAAGTAGACTTAAAAAAAGTAATTTTGCAGACCTAAAGAGCAAAATATAGGGCATATCACTTTTGTAATAAACTTCAATCACCACCGAAACTTATCGTAAATCTTTAAAAAGTGATCGGTCTTATAATTTTCGGTCTGGAAACAAAGAAATAATTTTCCTCTTTTTCGTACATACTGCTATAGATCATTAGAAAGCTCAGATTTTAACAAGCCACGCAAAGAGCGAAAAAAACTAAGTTATTATAAAACACATATTTAAATTCTTATAAAAAATACTATTTTTGGAAATTGGTAAATATAGAAATAGTTAAAATAAAAACTATTCCACCCCATTTCGCGTTTTACTTTGCAATCGATAAATTCTTCAATCTTACTTAACTCGAAGCAATTCATCACCGTCTATGTTTAAATTTTGAGACAGATTCATCCCAATGCATTTAGCAAAGAAAATTACCAACAAGTTAATTTTGTTCAAAAGAATTAAGTCTTTTTATTCAACGATTCTTGTTTATTTTGTTACAACTATTTAAACTCTTTCGGTTATTACAGTCTGCTCCACGATTTTCTTTGCTCAAAAGGTCACGAAGTATCCTTAGAGATAAAGAATCGGAAATTGGCTGAACTTTGGCCCAGATATCAAATCAATCAGGGTACAAGACGCATTGCCAAAATTGTCTAAATAGGATCAATTCCTTATATGACGGATCACTTGTTGGTTGTTGGCTACTTTGCTTTTCTGCACGTGAGTTTAAACAGGAAAAAAAAAATTTTAAAACATATTAATACAATTGTACTTCGCTAATTCGAAGTAATTAGAGAGCGTTGCTTATTCGCATTACCAAAAATTTGAATTATCTGAAATTCCGATTGTTATTGGTGTGTCACAATTTTTTTTTTTTTTTTTTACATTCAGTTGGGTTTATTTATTATTTTATAGGAGTTACATACATTTGCAGGCTTGTGTGCTCAATTTGGGCTTATAAACTTTTGTCAAACGGAAGGATAGATGACACAATATAGAGAAGGAGACTACGAAGATGCCTCCAGGGTAACAGCGGGATTCGAACCCGCTACCTCCATGCTTTGCACAGCGTTTGGCGGGTGATAAGTCCGGCAGGGGACTGAAAGTTAAGACACGGTTCCCAGCAGATCACCGAAGTCAAGCATCACTGGCTGCGGTCGGTGTGAGAGTGGGTGATCACTTGGATCAGTCTGCGTAGGGACCGAGGGTGTGCGGTATTGGTCCTCGTTAAACTGTTCTACCGTAAAGTGCTCGACTTCGCATGCAGATCGTCGGGCTACCGAAGCGGGGGTGCCATCCCCTCTGCGGAGGATCAAAATTGTGATGGCATGTCTTCGGATCATCCTCAGGGATGTTTCCCAGACCGTCGCCAATAGCCCATTGTGCAGCTCTAGTGCGACGTAAATTTACAACAACAACAACAGCAGGCTTGTGTGCTCAATTTGGGCTTATAAGCTTTTGTCAAATCGGGGAACAGATAGCACAATATAGAGAAGGAGACTACGAAGATGCATCCAGGGTAACAGCGGGATTCGAACCCGCTACCTCCACGCTTTGCATAGCGTTTGGCGGGGGATACCGCTCGGTCCTATTCAAATGGGTACGTGCACTTCAGGAAGATAAAGGATACTCACACATGTGACCTAAGATATCAGCGCCAGCTGATCGCTTATAAGCAAAACGGCTAGCTAAAGTTAAGTTTCCCCACATAAAATAGAATGTTAATGAACGAGAAGTTAATTGAATGAAATGCCGTATCGCACATCGAATTCATTGAAATATAATTCTTCTCGTCCTCGTCTTTTATTTAACTTAAATTTACTACTTGTTTATGTAATTTATTGTAACCGTAATGTATTTTTGTTTCGTGCATTTGGCAACTTCGATGCATAATTAGTTTGAGGTGGGCTTGGCTTACTCAAAATAGAAAAGAAAGAACAGTTGCTAATCTAAACAAATGCTACGTTTCAACAACCAATCAAGATCGAGATACCTACACTTCGTCATTGCATGTACCCCATTCTGACCAGAGAAACTAGGTTGAAAATTCTGAACACAAATAATTGTTAGAAGTTGATGGAAAAACTACATTGTTGAAATTCATTAGTTTATATGAGCGTGATATATTTTTGTTTCTTGTACTTGGCAACTTCGAGGCATAAATAGTTTGGTTATGTTCTACATAGCCTCGTGTCTGTCTTTACGTTAACTAAGAAATTTATAGGGAAAGAATTGAAATATTATATATATCATCAAGATAATAATAAAATTAGGATAAAAAAAGTAACTTTGGCTTTTAATTCCCAGCATTAATTTTAATACACAGTGGGTATTTTTCACAAAATGCATGCAAAATTTGAGTGTGAATATATTATTCAAGTAACCATTTCTTTATGAAACTGTACCAGTTCAATTTTGCACCAAACAAAGAAGGTCGTAAAAGAGAACTAAAAATATTTTCCTGGCAATTTTAAGTTAGAATTTATTATTTGGTGTATTTCTTGAAAAAAAAATGGAAAAAAATCGAGATGTATTCAAATTAGTGTGCTATATAAAATATCTACCAAAGACACCATCTGATTGTCCCTCTAAGATGGGATTGTCCTATTTAAGGTTAATAGAAAAATATGATTAAATGTTGGTTAGTAAAGAAATAATTTTTAAATCGTGTGAAATAAGAAATATTTTTCAATGCTTTACGCCTCTCTATGTATCTCATATAAAAATCACTTTATTAGAGAATTTTGCCTAGGGTTATAGTTCCCTCTAACCCTAATGTTAACGCTATTTGAGTTTCACAACGCATGCGCGAAAATTTTCCTACAAATCCCCGTGTCTTAAAGGGTAGAGAATTACGGTTAAGTTAACAAGAGGCTAACTCCATTATTGAAATTGTAAAGTAAAAGTAAAGCATTCCGCAACAGCCCGTTGTGAGTCAGGGAGGTGATGGATGTTAAGGCTTCTCAAATTTATGAACAAAGACCTGATTGCGGCAATGTGGTCAGCATTGCACAAAAGTCACTTTGGTAGTCAGGGAGGGTTGTGAGTCAGGGAGGTGATGGATGTTAAGGCTTCTCAAATTTATGAACAAAGACCTGATTGCGGCAATGTGGTCAGCATTGCACAAAAGTCATTTTGGTAGTCAGGGAGGGTTGTGAGTCTGGGAGGTGATGGATGTTAAGGCTTCTCAAATTTATGAACAAAGACCTGATTGCGGCAATGTGGTCAGCATTGCACAAAAGTCACTTTGGTAACTCAGGGAGGGTTGTGAGTCAGGAAGGTGATGGATGTTAAGGCTTCTCAAATTTATGAACAAAGACCTGATTGCGGCAATGTGGTCAGCATTGCACAAAAGTCACTTTGGTAGTCAGGGACGGTTGTGAGTCAGGGAGGTGATGGATGTTAAGGCTTCTCAAATTTATGAACAAAGACCTGATTGCTACAATGTGGTCAGCATTGCACAAAAGTCATTTTGGTAGTCAGGGAGGGTTGTGAGTCAGGGAGGTGATGGATGTTAAGGCTTCTCAAATTTATGAACAAAGACCTGATTGCGGCAATGTGGTCAGCATTGCACAAAAGTCACTTTGATAACTCAGGGAGGGTTGTGAGTCAGGAAGGTGATGGATGTTAAGGCTTCTCAAATTTATGAACAAAGACCTGATTGCGGCAATGTGGTCAGCATTGCACAAAAGTCACTTTGGTAGTTAGGGAGGGTTGTGAGTCAGGGAGGTGATGGATGTTAAGGCTTCTTAAATTTATGAACAAAGACCTGATTGCGGCAATGTGGTCAGCATTGCACAAAAGTCACTTTGGTACTCATAGAAGCTGGTACCCATCGAATTTATGCTGGTGGGCTTCAAGCCGCCACTGGGAATCAAACCCCAGTTCTTAACAGTGAGAGTTTGTTCCATAACCACTGAGCCATCGCGGCTCCATGAATAAAGTAATGAATTCAAAGTAAAAAAAGAGCATTTTATTTTTTTTATATATCCGTCGCTGAACAGTCGACCCAATTTTGGGTTTACGACTACTAATGTTCAACTCCGTACCCTTGTAATTTTGATCCAAACCAGAAGACAAGGAAATCTTCTGGATCTGTACACCCAGAGGTATGATTTGTTATGGGAACCTGGAGGACTTTGCGTCTCGACAGATTTAACGTGCATCAGTCACCATTTACTACACTGGGAGTCTTCGGCCGGCCTGGGATGGAAACCACAAACATGGGCCCAGTGCCCTACCAACCAGGCTATCCCAGCCCAAAAGAAACACTATTCAAATATTTCATTAATTTTCAATGTATTTAAGAAAATCGTTGAGTCGATATTAAAACAATGTGCGAAGCAAACTCAGTGGCTTAGCACTCCTCAAAACAAAGACCTAAATCAGGAAAGCAATCTGTTTATTCCAATTGTAAAGTTCTCTGAGGATGGTTAGAATGAGTTCTCACCATTTTATTTGTGAAGTGAGTCATCATGGAAGCATTTTAGTCAAGAGTATCCATTCGTTGGAACATCTATCACCGAACACGCAATGGGGAGGTTCTGCAAGAACACGCAAACCCTAAAATGGCCTGGTGAGAATCGAACATTCTCTTCAACCCTCATCAGTGATTTCCTTTTTTTTTTTTTTTTTTTTTTTTTGTCTTTTGGGTAAAATATGATTGGAATCTGACTGACCACTGATGAACATGGTTTTCAGTTTGAATGAAGAAATGATTTTGAAGAGAAATGATGAAGAAGAAATGATGTCATGAATGTGATTGATGTTGTGAAGATCGGTTAAATAATAAATTGCTAATAGTTAGAGTTTGATACTGATTATGGTTCGAAATTAAATTCATTCGGTGATTTAATTTTTTTTTCTGACAGCTGGTACTAAACTTTTACGTTCTTCGTTACGTTACGTTATGGTTCGAAATTAAATTCATTCGGTGATTCAAATTGCTTTTTTTTCTGATGGCAGGCACTGAACTTTCGCGTTCTTCGCCTAGGAAGATGCTGGAAGTAATACTCATTTGACGTTACCCAGTGGGCACCATTGAATCTAAGTCACGGAAGCGAGCAACATTACCCACGCCACACTGCCACAGATACCTGTTTATAGAGTGGGCCACATTCACACATCACACAATAGAGAACAACACTCAGGGAGAAACATCCATGCCCTGAGCGGGATTCGAACCTGCAGCCATTGGCTTCGCAGTCAGGCACGTTAACCACTCGACCCTCTGGCCGGCTGCTATTAAAAACTTTTCTTTTCTTAATATTGAGACCCAGGAGTTGACACTAAATCTTAAATCTATGTACTCAAATATATAATTTGTGTACGTTTGGGGTACTGCTGTTGGTACCAAACATCTTTAAGAATCATGTATTGGCAACTGTATGTATCGGTATCGGACTATGTATCTGTAGTCAGAAACATATGTAAATCAGAACCTGGTGGTGTTCTACTAGTTAGGGAACTTGGCTTCATGGTACCAATGATCGAAAAGTGTTTATTTTTCTTATAAAGTTTATGATATTTTTATTTATTTTTTGAGAATTTAAAATTCGTTATCAAAAAAGATATGAACAATCAATTATTATTTTTCATAGTTGGTATTAAAAAGTTTTAGCATTAGATTTTAATAAATTTAAAAGCCTTGAAATTGAAATGATTTTTAGACGCATAAAAATAAGCATATTTGTGTTTAACATTACTACTGACGGTGAAATCTGTATTTAATTTTCGATAACTTATTTTAGCCTGCACATTTTGTGATCTAACACGCATTTAGTTCTGCATTTAAACTATGAGTTTAGCAAGCTTTTAGGATATTCAATTTTTTATAGTGATTTCGCTTGATTATCTTTTTATTTATTCAATTTTTATTTATTTATTCTTTTATTTTTATTTATTTATTCTTCTATTTTATTTATTCTATTTCTATTTTAGTTTTAGCTTTTATGGGGATTTCGTTTACTTCTATTTTGTTGCTTCCATATTTTTGCAAAAATTCTGATTCCATGATACAACGCTGGAAAAGGTTATTGTTTGCAAACCTTCCTTTTCACAATTGTTCACAAATTGTTGGAGAAAATAAACTCGATTCAAATGAGGTGCTTCTTATATCGAGTAAATAATGACCATACATTCAGACAGACTAAGAACGCTTCAAAAATCTGAATCTCTGATTTAAATCACCGAGGAGTACTGATTCTATTAAATCGAATCACTTATGTGATCTGACATTATTGAATTGAATCATCTTGATTATTCGTTTTGCCCAAATTCGTTATAAACAGGTTGCTTAAGTCTCCAATATTAGATTCAATCAATCTGTTCAACATTAAAACAGTTTCAATATCTGATTTAAAAAATATTATAGATCAATAACTGTTATTTTAAGGCAATCAAGAGTTTGCTAATAATAATAAACTTTAAAATAATATAAAATTAGGTCAAATTAATTGCTTTGTTGATTTTATTCAACGGAACTATTTGAAACATTTTTAATTTTGAATAAATCATCCATTTTGTTTCTCGTAAATTGAATTTTATATGATGAGACCATTTATTTAATTTGTTTAGAAAATAACGATATTTTACTTTTCCTGAATTTACTAAAAGTAATTAATTTTGAGAAATAACAAAATTAAGTTTTATTAATTAATTTATCAAATTTGTTTTTCTTTGACTCAATATCATCCATCACCCATTTTTTCTTAAAATTAGAAATTTAAAACAAACTCTAACATATATATTAACTAGTTCTTGAAAAGATTCAAATAAAAATAAATAAAATAAATTTGTGAAAGCCAAATCACCGGAAGTAAGGAAATTCTACTGATTTATTTTTAATTTATTTATTTATTTTATTTATTTATTTATTTTAATTAGGTAACGGCTATTTTTTAAAGAGGAAAAATAAATAAATAAAATAAATTTGTAAAAGCAAAGTCACCGGAAGTAAGGCAATTCTACTGATTTATTTTTAATTTATTTATTTATTCTATTTTTTTATTTATTTTTTATTAGGTAACGGCTATTTTTCAAAAAGGAAAAATAAATAAATAAAATAAATTTGTAAAAGTCAAATTGCCGGAAGTAAGGAAATTCTACTGATTTTTTTAAAATTTATTTATTTATTCATTTTATTTTTTTATTTATTTTAATTAGGTAACGGCTATTTTTTAAAGAGGAAAAATAAATAAATAAAATAAATTTGTAAAAGCAAAGTCACCGGAAGTAAGGCAATTCTACTGATTTATTTTTAATTTATTTATTTATTTTATTTTTTTTATTTATTTTAATTAGGTAACGGCTTTTTTTTAAAGAGGAAAAATAAATAAATAAAATAAATTTGCAAAAGTCAAATCGCCGGAAATAAGAAAATTCTACTGATTTTTTTTTAATTTATTTATTTATTTTTTATTTATTTTATTGTGTAACGGCTATTTTTTAAAAAGGAAAAATAAATAAATAAAATAACTAAATTTACTTGCACCGGCGAAATTGTAAAAGTTCCATAAATACACTTTCTATTATAAGAAATGACTCATATTTAAAAGGATTTGATTCATTTGTGTGAGTCTTTGCGGACTCAGACTGTAGAGTGGGTATCCAACAAGGCCGGTCGGGTGTACCAAGTAGACGGGTGGGAGTCGGGCACCTTGACCCCGGGTTTGGCGAGTGGGTGAGGTTACTAACACAAACCCAAAAAGCATCCTTCTCAAACTAATGAACTATGATCTAAATTCGCGGCATTTAAATTTCCATCGCTCATTTAAATGAACATAATCGAGTTTTCCTTCGCCAATTATCACGCCAAAATTAATTTTCGCGCTAGTTGAATTAAATCACAGGGAAATAGTTGTTGAATTTAGAAGGTGGATATGAAACGTCAGGTCAATTGAAGTAAGAAAATTGGGTTCTTTCAATTTTCCAGCGTGAAGTTTTCCAATTTAATTAGAATAATTTAGAGATTTAAGGAAGTGAATTACTAAAAAACATAGGTGCAGCGCTGCTTGTGAAATGTGAAATTTTGTTAAATTTAAGCGAAAGATATTATGCTTAATTTAAAATCTAATTACACATAAAAACAAAACACTCCTTTATCAATTAAAAAAGTGAATATTGCGTACAAAACTTTCAAAATGAATAAACGAAAAAATTATGAAATAATTTTAACATTTTAATAAATACATTTTTGAGTAGACTAAAAAGGAGAAAGAGTTTTTGGAAGGGAAAACGAAAGAGCTCATCATTTTCGATTGATGTGAGTTTTTGATGTAGCTGATAAGTTAATTAAAATAAATACTTAAATTGGATTTACCAATATTGCTCGAAATCTTTATATTAGTTCGTTGCTTTTAATTAATTTCACATGGTTTATAAAATTGCAAATATTAAATTTCTTTATTACTCTGCCTTACGCATTTTATAATCTGGTAAGCAAAGGCACTAGTCTAAAAGAAAATGTATGTTCGAGCAATAAAAAAAGATAGGAACTTACTTTTTTATTTGAATAAAGACACTTTAAAATAAGTAATATAAGTTATTGTAAATGTGAACTTCTCTTACTGTTAACTCTAACAAATCAGATCTGTATCATTTGAAGGAATATTTGAAGGAATAACCTCATGTTAAAAAATAAATAGTCATAGTACTTTTAAAGTACTAATGAAGAATTACGTACTCACTCATTTTAGAATTATTTATTCAATAGCTTTTTGATAAATGCATCAAAAATAAAAATAATGCATATTAACAGGAAATCCTCTTTTCTTTCTTAAAAAAATAAATGTCTTATTTTTAGAATTAAAGCTGGTTAAATAAATTAAACTGGTCGTTTTTTGGCCTAACAATGATGTGGCAAATACTATGAAAAATACCCTGTAAAAATATGAATTCCTCCAAATGATTTTTTTTTTCAACTAGAGCAATAATCAAAATCATAAAATTTCAAAAGAAGTTGAGAGAGAACGGAATCTGGTTGTGATGAAAGCATACTAGTTTATGTACAAAAATGGTCAAAATTTCGATTATGATAAATTACGCATTTAGAAAACTATTGAAAATTGTATTAGCATCAAGCACAACAAATGGAATCCAAACACTCTACAAGCTAGAAAAAACCTCGATTGATAAATATTTTATTCAGCGATAATATGGGTATAAATTCTCCTACATCGATTTATTTTGAATTTGTATTTTCTTGAAATATTCAGGTTCAGAACACTCCAGTCAATCAGAAAATTATCACCATTTTATGCACAAATTCAATTTAGCTATAAAATAACAATAAGTTCTGTTTGTAAAGGTCAGAGAGCGATTTAAATTTGAATTTCAATCAGACAAAGAGCTGTAGTAAAAATTTAAGTGTTCTTACTAGGTGAAAAAGAGTCAAAATTTGATTTCCAAGACAAAAGTAAGTTAATAAAAGCGTAGTAAATTATTTATTCAAAATCGACTCGAGTTAGCACAGTTTTTCAGGTGAAACAATTTGGGACGAATTAGATATTCAAACTTTTACTACCATAGCAAGTTTCAGTAGTTTAAACAGTGTTTTAAACTGCTGCATTCTTATTGAAATGCCTTAAAAGCGAAATTCAAGTGTTTCAATGTTATTAATTAACATTATATAAAGAAGAACATTGATACGAAAACAATTAATGCGTGTGATAACTTTTAACCATGCATATGACTTTCACAATACTTATCAAAAGTGTTAACAATACTATATGTAGGGAGGAATTAAGAATGAATATTAGCAGTTATGATGTATCCACTTTCACAATACAGTTTATTTGCTGAAAATCAAGATGAGATTTAATTTAAAGTTAAAAATTACCACTTAAATTCAAGTAAACTGAAACAACGAACGTAACGAATAATTAATTGGCTTAAACAAAATTGCAGTTAATTCCAGGAATTACGAAGGCAAGTTGATGCGAATTAAATCACGTCTTCTTTCACCCAAATTAATAATTAGCTTAAATTGAAAACGTAATTTAAGTCATGGACTAATCACGTAAGACTAACAATAGTCATTAACTTAGTCAAAACTCGCAAAGAGAACGAGTCATTGCTAATAACAATTCCACAGAATAAAGTAATCAAGGAAAGGCATAAAACTAATTAGTAAGTTCGACTCTTTAAAGCTTAAGATATTTTCTTAAAGCTCCTCGATTTCAAGCGCTTGCTTGTAGCTCGCAGCTAAAATTATATGATGGGTAGATAGAGTTGAAAGCTAACTTTTTTTTTTATCTTTCTTTATTTTAAGCGGGAAAGGCTTAATGAGAAGTGAAATTTTATTAACTCATCAAGATTAGAAGAAGAAGATTCGAACAGAACAGATGGGGTTGAAAGCTTGAAATGAGTTGATAAAAAACGTTCTTGAGTATGGAGATAAAATGAAATTGGTAATTGAATTTCTTGTGCTGATTAAAGTCTTCTGTTAAATTGAGAGAGATCTTAATGAGTCGGCTTTTCTTAATCTTAATTTCGGTGTTTAAATTAGTTTTGTGCTTTGGGCAGTAAAAAAATTTACTGCATTAAAAGCTTCAATTCCTATACATTTATTATCATTTATTTTAGAGTTTTTGCACGAATCACAGAAGAAATATGGTAAATAGGTTTAAATGTCAAACATTTATTGCAAAGATTTGATTCGTAAAACTCGCTATTTTACAGTTAGTTTAAATGTAGCAACAAATATTTTAAGCTTAGTGTTTTTTTAATGAATACAATTTTACTAGCCTTGGAAATAAATAATAAGTTAGACTGTCAAATATTTATCTGAAGGAATTTAGTCATGAAATTCCCTGTTTTACAGTAAATTTAAGAATAACTACAAAAATATTGAATGTTCCTTAGAAAATACGATTTTAATTGCCCACGAATTAAATAAGTTTGAATTTCAAACATTAATTAGAAAGACTTGAACCAGAAAGTTATTTTTCAATAAAGTTAAGCATAACTGGAAAATGTTAAATTCAGTGTTGTTCTCAGTTTTTCAAATGCAATTTCATTAGCCCTTAAATAAAAACAGTTTTAATGTAAAAGTTTATTTAAAAAAATTACTGTATTGTTTACTGCATATTTCCTTAATGTTCCGTATATTTCTCTAATTCTCTGTATATTTCTATAATTTTCTGTATATTTCTAAAATTTAACTGTATATTTGAATAATTCTCTTTATATTTTCGAGAAATCTCTGCATATTTCCGGAATTATCGGTATATTTAGAATGTTCTGTAATAACCATCCCTCATATATATTTTTAGAATCCTCGTCAAAAATGAAGTTAAACAAGAATGCATATTGGTGGCAGCAAATTAATATTTATGGAATAAGAAAGAACAAGATAATCGAAATCTGCCAAATCAATAGTAATGAAGGCTGGATTACAACATTAAAACCCGTTTGTTGACCTGATGAAACTTTTAAGTTATTTATAATAATTGCCTGTCAATTCTTCTTTGTTTCATACAGTGCTCAACAAAATTTTAATGTTTTCAGTTTCGCCTTTTTTAATGATTCGTTTGATTTTAATAAAAAAAAATTTCTCTCTTAAATACTAATTTTTGACCCTAAATGTCCATGTATTTTTTCGTTCTTAACATTTCATCGGAGAATTTTTAAATCTAGACACCCCTCGAAATTCGTATTTACTAAAAAGGACACAGCTCAAAAAGCGAAATTTCGAAGAGGGACGCGACTAATAATGCATGCTTGCGAAAATAGACTCAGCTCAAAAAGCGAATTTACGAAGAGGGACTGATAATTCATGTTTACCTAAGTCAGAATTTTTGATGGTTCCATCAAAAAAAATTTATGGTTTATGTTGGTTTCAGTGCAATTCATGATGGTCCATCTTCAAAAAATGGTAACCATCATCAGACATAATCCATTATGCTTTCATAGTTTCTGATATGCCAAGAAACTTCCATCATTTCATGATGCTACTTTAATACTATGATAGTTAACCATCAAGTTTGATTCGCATGGACCAACTATACATTACCATAATGGTTTAATTGGAATTCTTGTTGGTTCTCAGGAATATGCTATCAAAACAGATGAAGATATTTTATGTTGGGCCATCATAATTCAGTCCGAATTCCTACATTGAAGTAATTATTGTTATAATCGTTTTAATATTTGATTTCTAAGAAATTATGATGGAAATTTCCGATGGTTTAGCATGAACACACCATCACAACAAGTTGCTATTCTTATGTTGAACCATCATAAATCTGTCCGAATTCCTACATTGGGGTGATGGCTACTTATGTTGGTTACCATCCAGAAATAAAATGGTTCATGATGGAATTATTGATGGTTACCATTACAATTATGCTGGTCCGTCAATGGAAAACCATCAAAAATTTTGACTTGGGTACGAAAATGGACATAGCTCAAAAAGCGAATTTACGGTGAGAGACACGGCTAATAATGCGTGTTTAAGAAAATGAGACATAGCTCAAAAAGCGAATTTACGAAAAAGGACACGATTAATAATGCATGTTTACAAAAATGTATTTAGTGTACCTCAACATGACTTCTGAATCTTATTGATGCACTTTTATTGATTTCCTTTCGCAATCGATGGTTATTTCACGAAATGTGATTGTGCATAGATGATTCTTACATATAGATTTACTCTTCATCCATCTAAGAAAAAATAATGCATCTTTTAGTGAGTTGTAATAAATGTAAGTGTTGAATATTGATTTATATTCAAAAATCATTTAGAAAATTTTTTATATTCTAGTTAAGTATATTCTAATTAAATACTATTTTTAATTTAAATTAAATAATATATATTAATAGTATTATATATTTTATTTAATAGCTAACCCGCTAAATATAGTAATTTTTATAAGACCGTTATAAAATTATGTAAAAAGGCTGTCGTAACCATGGCTATGCTTAAAGGTTATGGTTTTTATATTTTTTATATTATTATATAACCGTTGTTGAACAGTCGACCCAATTTTTGGGTTTACGACTGCTAATATTCAACTCCGTAGCCTTGTAATTTTGAACTCAATTTAGAAGACAAGGGAACTCTTGGATCAAGTATTAGGAGAATTTTGCTTTCGTAGAGAACTTTTTGATGCAACTAACCTGCATTTGCGTTACATGGAGATGAGGACCACTGTAACAGGCTATGGTTAACCTGACGGCAAAAGGACTCTAACCCATGATCCGTCTACCACTGAAGATATTTCATGTCAGCACTGTGGTCGGTGCAAGCCGGATGCGGATTCGTATTGACCAGCCATCGCTGGGATTCTATCCCGGTTCAACTCATTGGAAGGCAAAAACTCTATCCCCTAAACCATCGCAGCTCTAAAGGTTAGGGTTGAAACGAGTATAGTCAAGTAATATCCGAACATGAGCAACCATTTCATCAATGGTTAAGCAAGAAGCCACTAACACTCATGAAATAGCATATTATTCGCAACAAAACAATATGTCGTACTTTTAAAAACAAACTTAATATTAAAAAAAAAAAATTATCGAAAGAAATATTTTATTCTTACATTTATTTCTTAATATGATTAAACTCGTTCATTAAGATTATTTCATTGAATAACATTTCGGTTTTCAAAAACGTTAACAATCAAAATTCTTTTTTAAAAATTACTCTCAATCTATTCTGTTTCTAATAAAATATATCAAGGAATTCGAGAATAAAAATTTAAAAAAAGGGTTTCTCATTCAAAATCTCATTTCCATCGTTCCTTAACTGTTAATTTCACTGTCTAAAATAATAAAGGCAGAAAATAATGCTTCCATTTAAGTAATCAAAAACACCAAAATTAAAATTTTTCGTTTAAGAGTACTTTTCAGTCAAATCCCCTATAAACAAAGAATTGAATCTCCTTTTATTACGATTTCCAATTAGAACCAAATAGCATAAAATTGAAAAATAATCCCTTCCAAAAAAATTAAAAGCGCACTTTCCAAAATAAATAGCTTCATAACAATCAAATGTAAAGCGTTTCCCAATACTCTCAAACGATGAAATTTCTTCAGAGTTCGACACATTCACTTGACAAAAATGCCACTTTAAAGTTGTTTTTAGCGAAATAAAATACCCAATTCACCACATTGTCGTCGACAGTTCCATTGTACACCCCCTCATCGAAAGGGATCTTGAATATCGAAAGAGCAATCACCATTAGTTACTATCCGTTATTTCGAACATTATTTTCTAATTTCACAGGGCGACAATCGCTTGCAGAATTCACTTCACTCCGTCTTAACGTTTTCCAGGTTTGAAATCGGGAAAAATCTCCGGAGAACACTCTCTCTCCCCTCTTCTTTTCAGAAACGTTCTGGAATTTCAGAGATAATCATCAACCCCATCACTTTTCGAACGAAAATCGATTCTAATTAGGGTAGAGTACTTCTCAGATTTTGCATAACGCATCAGATAGATTTTTAAGGAGTCTGTTAATTGCCTTCCCTCCACATTCTTCAAGGTTCCCGTTTTCAGGAAAAGGTCGCCATCTTGTTATTGGCTACTGATAAGCGCTCGCATAATTTTCTAATTCTCCCGTCTTCGGGAAATGAGTAAGGCGGGGAGAAGTGTTTTAAATTTTGGAGCAATTACAGACGAAGAATTATTGATTTGTTCTTGGAATATAATTTCAAACACCGAAATAACGAGGGCTTTTATTTCCCTATTCTTAAAAAACCTGCCTATAAGAATGCGGAGTAAAAAAATACAAAAATACAATTATTTCTACGCATAAGTGCTATTATTATGTGAGAAGGAAATCTCTAAATATTTATTTTTATTTGGAAATACTGAATAATAATTAATAAAAAAAATTACACTTCTTTCACAAACAACAATTCTTTTTTAAATTAAAGACTGGACCTCTAACGAGATAGGGAAAAAATATGCAATTAATATATGATCTTTATATGAACAATATATGAATATATAATAATATATGAATGTATAATAGTATATAAATATTGCTTAATATTACGTAATCGTACACAAAACTGGACGGCATGTAGCGAAACAATTGAGAAATATAAACTTAACTCAATTTTGCTATTATTTGTTCTACTTTACGTCATTCTTAAATTGAAAAAATGCATTTTTAGAACTTCAACTCGTAAAAAGAGAAAATTAACTATGGGGTCAAGTTTTACCACAATCAAACGATTTTCCCCATTAACTGGCACTTTAGTTTATAACTTAGTTTTATAATTTATTTACTGTTGCCTTAACATTATTTATGTTTTATAAAAACAAGTTTTAGAAGCGTAACTATAAACAAAGAATACAAAGTAACTATAATCAAAGGTAAAGTCTACGCCACACATCAACCATGTTCATGAGGAATCAAAAAGTTGAAATTATTAGGTAATGTGCAATGAACTCCAAGTGAAACTCATTTTAGTTCATATAGAGCTTCGAACATCACTGATATTATCCTTCAATTATTAAAAAAAATGGAATCAACTACAATTGGTACACGACAATGCGAAACGCCAATTCTATACGAAAAAATCGTTTTTCACACATCCCCTCGAATGAAAATATTCTGAATGATTTTTGAGATTGGGAGATGAAATTGCCCTTTTGCAAAAACATAACCTTTTCATTTACGTAGGGAAGAGTAGGGCTAATATGGACACAGGTCTAAAGTGGATACTATAAAAAAAATTTTATTTATTGGTCAAATGTCCTCTGTGAGTCATCATAAACCGGCAAAACACTGACGTATGGTTCCACGCGCTATGAATACTGAGGATATTTCACGTCAAAACTGTGATCGGTGCAAGCCGCATGCGGAACTCATTTGGACAAGCCATCGCTGGGATTCGAACCCGTTCACCTCAGTGGAAGACGAATGCTCTATTCCCTGAGCCATCGTGACTCCGAACTATTTACTTGAAAATTTTGTCTTTTTAGATCTCCATTTTGCAGTGTTTAGTTTCATGCATGCTTGGTACTCATTTGCAGCCACCGGGCGTCACAAATTCAATTCAAAAATTTCAATTTGAGACAAGAAATTGAAAACTTCAATTATAAAATTCACCTCAGTTTTGCCATGCAGTAGAAAAAAGTTGAACAATGTGCGTTTAAAGTAATGTTTCTGAATTACTATAATTGCCGAAATCGTCCCCCAAAACTCTCTTGTGAAAATGCATACGCTTTTTCTGTTTGTTGCAGACATTCGAAGCTATGACAATGGGTTAAAATGCTGATTTTGATGTAATAATTTGATTAAATACAAAGTAATTTGAGATGTAGGATTTCAAAACTGCTCTAATAAAGCATTCTCAAATAAAAGATACCTTAATTATTAAAAACGGAGAAGATTCGTGCATTATTTTCAAAACAAAAATTGGCGAACTCTAGCTTTCGTAATTTGGAAGCCATTTCTAAGTAAGCATTCTGAGTAGGAGAGTTGATTTATGGTCATTACTAAGGAAAGAAGGGGGGAATGTAAAAGGGGGGCAGGAATTACATGATTGATACTGACACCCCAGGAAAAGCGGCGGAGATCGCATTTATTTGACTATGCAGGAAGTAATTTTCCCAGTCAGAAAACGAATTTTCTCTTTGCATCAGCTTTCTCAGCACCTTCTACTACTACTCACCTCATTCCTTCGAGCTCCACCCCACACTAGACGACTCCCTCCATTTTTCGATATTAAGAAGATTCTAGTCGAATTCCACTCGTATTCCAAAATAAGAAATCGGAGAAATGTATTCATTCAATTTCAACGCATTTAGTCTGACTTCAATTTTAGATTACTTGTAAGTAACCAGGATATGATTTAAAAATTATCTTCTAATATAAGTATGAAAATTGAATGAAACAAAAATGAAGACCTGAATTTAAGTAAAATAAGTCAAAATGGAAACCAAAATTATCTTTAGTAAACAATTTGAATAAAAATGTGAGAATTTAAATAAAAACCAAAGAAATGTTAAAGCATGTTAGCACAAACAGTATTTCATCAGGGAACACACTGCCATGCTGACATGCTGGAGTCTTTCTGCAGTCAGTCAAAAACTGACTGTGCCCCGAGGCCCCATAATGAAAAACAAATTAAGAATATAATACAATATCTCAAACTAAAATTTAATACAGAATGCAAATTAGAAAACAATTTAAAATACCAGAGAAATACAATTTTAAACGATAATATCAAAAGTGCACCGAGAATAACAAATCTACATATAAAATCAATAAAGAGAAAGTTACAGTTAAAATAAGTCCCACAGTGGACTGATCATAAAGGCACAGTTCCCAGTTGAACACCGAAGTCAAGCATGTCACAAGTCAAGCTACGGTCAGTAAGCGGGTGGGGGACCACTTTCATCAGCCAGCGCAGGAATCGCGGGTGCGTGGTATAGTTCTTCGTTAAACTGTTCTACCGCAAAGAGCTCGACTTCAAGCGCAAGACGTCGGGCTACCAAAGCAGGGGAGCCTTCTCCTCTGCAAAGGATCAAAATTGCGATGGCATGTCTTCGGATCATCCTCGAGGACGACTACCAAAGTTCAGCTCCCTAACCTTGTAATTTTGAACCAAATCCAGAAGTCAAGGGAACTTCTAGATCAAGTATCAGGAGAAATTTTGCCTTCGGGGATGACTTTTTGATGGAACAAATCCGTGTTGCGCTACATGGAGAGCAAAACCATGAAACCCTAAACCTTCCATGGTTATCCTGACTGCAAGGGGACTCTAGCCTATGATCTGTCTACTACTGAGTATATTTTACGTCTGCACTGTGATCGGTGCCAACCGCGTGCGGAATTCATATCGATAAGCCATCGCTGTGATTCCAATCCGAACTTTCAAACTGAGTTCCATAAACTTCAGTAATTTCAATCTTGAAATAGTTCTACAAAACTTGAGTTTGGGCATACCATTATTAATTATTTATTACTCTGTTATGTAAATATTATATTGGTAATTTAACTTATTATCTGTGCCTAAAGCCTTTTCAAACTAAGTTCTTCAAAACTAAGACAGTCTCAATCTCAAAAGTGTTCTACAAAACTTGCGTGTGTCCATATACTAACTACTTATTGCTCTGTTATGTAAATATTATAATGATTACTCCCAAATATATGTGCCTAGATCCTTTTCTGGCTAAGCTCTACAAACCTCCAACAATCTCAATTTCGAACCAGCTCTACAAAACTTGCGTGTTGATGTTCTTTTATCAATTACCTATTTCACTGTTATATAAATATTATATTGATTACTCCACTTATTGTATGTGACAAAAACTTTTCATGCTAAGTTCTACAGAGTTTGTATAGGTTCAACAATCTCAAACTTGAAACAGTTCCACAAGACATGCGCGTGACCACCTTTTGAATTAATTATTAGCTTGTCTATTATGCAAATTTCATATTGATTACTCAACTTCAAGCAAATTACCCGATTTCCATAAATTTAGTCCTGTTTTAAAACTAAGATCTACAAGTTATTTTTTAGCTTTTAGAAAACCAAGCCTGATGACAGAACTGGAGTGAGACCACATTACAAATCAATCATTTTCTTGGCTCTTATGTATTCACGATATATGTATATCACTCCTCTGCTAATGGACCAGTTTTTAGATTTACTTACATTGAGTTTTAAAGGGAAAGGTTTTTATTCAGGTTATACTTTCCATTTGTATTTATTCTCAACGTAGTGCATTACAATGTCAATCTATTGATACACGAGCATAAACAAGTATTGCCGGTTTCATCCCTTTTAAAAACAATAAAGCTGTCTAGTAGCACCTGATTATTAAGATTTTACATAGAATCTTATAGTGTGTCTAATATTCTAATAATGTGGCCAGAGACTGTAGATCTTTACAATTAGATCTTCGAACTAGAATCTGCAATGATTTGAGTTCCGAACCAGTTTTACATGATTTGTACGTGGCCAGTATATGAAATATTTTCTTGTCTATGGTGATGAATAATTTGGTTATTATTAATATTATCCGATCAGCATTGAATATCCTATTATGATTAAATATCCGTTTAGGATATATTAGAAAAAAAGCAACATCGTAGGATATGCCGTATCATACAATGACCTGAAACCCTTAAGAATGTAGGGAATACACATAATATGTAAAATGTCATTAAAATGATTTATTTTAATCATTTTTGTCATTAGACGTAGTTATTATAACTAATTGAAGATTATTAGTAATAATAGTCGAAACAATGACTATGCAGAGATGTCATTGTTTGATGCACATTTGCCCGGTATTCCCTACAATGATGTTTTTTCCTCATCATTCAATCCTAATCGAATACTATTTATAATAAACGGTTGTTATTATTAATAATAATAACCAGGAAAATGAGCAATGGGGGAAAATATGCAAGAATTTATCGTTATTGGTATCGTTATTGGTACTCGTCGTTAGTGGTATTGACCGAAGTTACTTTTATCGAAATATAAACAGTATTTATAAACAGTATCCAGTTCTACGTGTACTAGTTCCGGTACTACAAGTATTTATAAATGATTAAATATTTCAAAAAAATAATGCTGGATTTTTTTTTCAATTTTAAATATGACAGATGGTCTGAATAAGAACTGCAAGTTACAGAAATCCTGAAGTAAGTAATATATTACATATTTTGTGCTGAAAATTTTATGGAAGTCATCTATAATATGGTAGGAAAAAATTACGTTGCGCTTCACAAAATAAAATTTAAACTCGAACCTACACATTAAAAAAGAAAAAAAAAATTCGACAATAGAATAAAAAGGATCGAAAATATTCTACACATGTTTCTGAAAAACTCAAAACTACCCTAGACTGGAGGGAAAAAAATGTTTTTAAGTTGCAAAAGTGGCATTCTTTTCACCCCATCTATAAGGCCATCAATTTTAAAATCAAGGCAAGAAATGTCCTTCTCGTATGTTCGATGGCTCTAAAAAATGACCAAAGATGAAATCTGTTACTGACACTATTATTTTTTTCTCATTCCGGTGGCAACATTTCACTCCATAAAAATATATCCTATTATTCTTCCTCTTTTAGCCATTTTTTTTTCTTCCTTTAAACTTCCAACTTTTGGTATCTTTTTAAAGAAGAGAAAAAGAAATATATAAAGCATGGTAAAAAGCGTATTCTTTTCTAAGAGGGGCAGTTTTGGTGGACCGTTCGGACGTACAATGGTGGGGATACTCGATGATGAAAATAAGCAAATAAAATAAAGTTCTTTTTTTTCCGATGTGGTCGTCGAAATTATTCACGCTAAACAGATGATACGGGGAATTCGAAATTCAGAGTAGGGTAAATGATCCATGGCAAATTCGAGTGGTCAATTTTTTTTTTTTTTTTAACTCGTGAAAAAGAGATTGTGAAAATGCTAAAAAAAAATGTCTTAAGGGGGGGGGGAAGATAACAACAAAGAAACGTGAAAATTCGTAGTGGAAAATGTATGGAAAAGGGAAAAAATTCACATTTTCCCAACACTTGATTTTATGTTAAGAAAATTAGTATTAAATATAAGTTTATTGTAACAGTAGTACCTCGATTGATCGTTTCTAAGATACAGGAAATAGATACAGGACTCTGTATCATAGATACAGAAAAACGACGAATGTGAATTCACATAAGATATCAGATAAGGAAAATATTAAACAGAATTAATAAATTTACAATATATATGAAAAATTAAGTATGCAAATTATGCACTTACAGAAAAAAAAATGCAATTTATTTATTTAAAATACTTGCAAAATAATTTCAATAATTATTAAAATACTGCATGGATTATCTAATGCATGAGTTACCTCAAACGCAAACTGACAACTAATACTGAACTATCCGTTAAAACCATGGGAGACACCAGAGATCGACACGAAACTTTACGTTCATACCACGTGACTGACAATGTAAACTATGGTGACCGATAGTATAAAACGTGATAAAAGCCTTGCCTTGTAATTTTGAACTCAGTCCAGAAGACAAGGTAACTTCTGAATGGAGTATTGGGAGAAATCAGCCTACATGAAGTTTTGGAAGAACTAACCCGCATTTGCTTTAATGGAGGGGAAAACCATGAAAACGCCCCGCGGTTAGCTCGATGGCAAGGGATTCTAAACCATGATCCGTCTACCACTGAGGACATTTTTACGTCAGCACTGTGGTTAGTACGAACCGGTTGTGGAATTCGTATCGATCAGCCATCGCTGGATTTCGAACCCGGTTCACCTCATTGGAAGGGGAACGCCCTATCCTTTGAGCCCCCAGGGCTCCTCTCTCTATATATTTTATTACCGGCGTAGAACAGCAGACCCAATTTTAGGCTTACTGCTACCATTTCTTAACACCGTAGCCTAATTTTGAACCCAATTCTTAAAACAAGGGAACTCGAGTATTAAGTATTAGATGAAATTTGCAATCGTAGAGGATTCTTGATGGAAGTATCCCGCATTTGCGTTACATGGAAAGGAAAACCAAGAAAACCTCCCTCTCTTAGCCTGTCGTAAGGAGACTCTAACTCTTGATCTGTCTACCACTGAGGATATTTAACGTTAGCACTGTGGTCAGTGTGAGCCGGATGCGAAAGCCTGATTCGTATCAGGCAGCGATCGCTGGGATTCGAACCTGCGTTAGATGACAGGGAGGCTAGCGTTATATAACAATAGGAGACCTTTTAAGCAGCGTGCGTTGCTTGACGAGGATTTTTTTTCCTTCAAAATACGCGAGGTGTTAATTACGCCTCAATTTAAATCTTCATAAAATGATCCATGAATCCCTCGTAGGTAACTATCCTTACTCAAACCATCGAGAGAGGCTTAAGAACTTTATCTCCCAAACCATAAGCCTCTATTTATTGATGTCATTTTCTGGTGATGCCCCTTGCGAATAAAAACATGGGCGAAAAGATATATATTAAGTCACGCACTACATTACCCAAAGAAGACTCATTTACATTAATATTCAAGCCGTATATCCTACTTGAAAATGACTGTCGGGTACACAGAGAGGGGGGGGGGAGAGCAGTGTCAATTGATTTAAAAACCGCAACCTCTAGGGCCCGATTCATCAGATCGCGGTACAGAAACTGAGGAACCGCCCCGGCAACCTTCCATACCCCTAGATCGTTCCACGGTGCTAATGCGCTATTAATCTTATCATACAGATGCACAGCAACACCCTCTATACTCGATTTAGTACCCGGGAGCACGAATTAGAATGCAGAACACTAAATGCTCAACCTCACCTTATTTTCTTGGCGAAGTTGATGACACGGCGGTTTTTTTGTGGAGCAATTTGGCGTTATTAGTTAATTACAGGTTGTCGCGCCGCTAAGTACACTAAGGGATTGTGTGAGTGAGTATCAGCTATGAATGAATCTGACTGTTGAGTTGCCTAAATAACTGTTATTGTAAAGAATAGTCTCATTTTGGTCGTTTAGTTTGTGTCCAAAAGGGTATCGTTACTCACGCATTACGATTGCGCAGTAGTAACGGGTATATCACGAAAGGTGCATACATCATTTCTTTTAACTGGAGGCAGTATTTGTGTAAAATAAAAACTGCTATTAATTCTTTTGAAAGAAAAAAATGTGTTGACTGACTTTGCGTTGGCTTTAAAAAGTAATATTATAAAGGAAATTATTTAAGGGAGCAATTAACTTTTTCGAGCTGTAACTGAAACATCCCCTTCCCCGTTCCACAATGAATAAAAGAAGGAAATGGAATTTCCATTTGAAAAGAATGGTATATTTATAAACTTTCATACTTTATTTAATTTCATTTTATAACTGTCGTTGAATAGCCGACCCAATTTTTTAGGTTGACGGCTACTAATGTTCAATTATGTAGCTTTGTAATTTTGAACCCAATCTAGAAGACAAGGGAACTCCTGGATCAAGTATTGGGAGAAATTCGTCTTTGTGGAGAACTTTTCGATGGAATTAGCCCGCATTTGCGTTACATGGCGGGAAAAATCACGAAAACCACGCACGGTTAGCCTGACAGGAAGGGGACTCTAGCTCATGATCCGTCTACCACTAAGGATATTTTACGTCAGCACTGTGGTCGGTGCAAGTCGCAAGCCATCGCTGGGATTCGAACCCGGTTCACCTCATTGGAAGGCGAATTCTCTATCCCTGAGCCACACACTTTTTTTGTTACCAAATCAAAAAATGAAAAATTTTATAACACCAAAGGGTTCCAGTCATGCTCGGTATTTCTCGCTAACCCCAAGAATTACTTACACAGTTTTTTAGATTTGTACTGCATCTTCCCCTCCCCGGAGATTCCGCTGATCAGCTGATGACGTCATGGTCACATGAATTGCTTATAAGGGTTTGTACAGTTAAAGGCAAAATAAATTTGCTTTTATAATAAATATTGATCAAATGGTGTTCTCGGTATTTTCTTGTTCTGTCAAGATTCGACTATACTTGTAGCAAAACTAACTTGTGAGCATTACAATGGCTGCGACAGCCTGTTTCCGTCTTTTTCTAGTAGTTTTGCAATTTAAACTTTTTATCATTAAATTTGGCGACTTTTTAAAATTATAAAATTGTATTTAACGCTGTTTTTCGAAGCTCTGTCATTAAAGGGGGAAAATATAATTTAAGTGTCTTACACTTGTAGCAATGCGATGATTTTGAACTATATATATAATCTTGCCGCGAAAAATTATCTGGGTTTTAGAACAGACAAAAAACTTAAATATTTTAAAATTATTAAACTTTTTTTAAAAAACGACAATTATTAACATTTTTCCATCTAGAATAAAAATATCAAAATCATTGCCTTATTCTCAGTTTTTGCAAATTTTTATGAGCCCAAGTAATGCAGAATTGGAGTAAGTTTTTAAATATTANCTAAACGTGAAGAATTATCTGGGCTTTAGAACAGACAAGTAACTTAAATATTTTAAAAGTATTAAACTTTTTTTAAGAAACGACAATTATTAACATTTTTCCATCGAGAAGAAAATTATCAAAATCACTACCTTATTCTCAGTTTTTGTAAATTTTTATGAGCCCAAGCAATGCAGAATTGGAGTAAGTTTTTAAATATTAAAAAATTAGACCACTAACGCTTTTAATTATCACAAAACTGTGACTTTTCCCCATATTGACGTTTTGCGCCATTTTCAAAATAAGCGTTGACAACGCTGTCTTTAGATTGACTAAACTTGATCTAACAGTCATAAATAACAGTTGCAAACTCACAGCAGTCATAAAAATTGTATATTTGCAAAAAAAGCAACATTTAATATGACGACGGAGTCTTCGATTAACAGCCTTAATTAGAATATACTTTGCTGAAATATAATATTTTGACGAAGTAATTGTCAAATGTGGAGCAATATTTACTACTTACATTTATTACAATTCACTAAAAGCTGCATTATTTTTTCTTAGATAGATGAGGAATAAATTTATATGTAAGAATCACCTATGTGACTGTCACTATCCGTAGCATGATCAGTAACCATGTATTGTAAAAGAGCATTGATATGATTTAATAGTTCTCAGCATAGAAAGTACTAAGACTAAAAAAGAGAAGAAAAAAAACTTATGTCAATGTTTTACACAACAAGAATAAAAAATTTCACTCAAGAATGTATATTGACGGTCACTTAAGCAATTTACAATATACGACATCCTCTCTCAGGAACTATTTGATCGATTTTGTTCAAATTTAGTATTTTGCTTTTAAAAATCGTGTAAAAATTTTCATATCATACAATTCTTCAGACTATTAAAAAAATTATTAAATTATTCTTTAAACTGTTATTAAAAGGAAAATTTTTTTATAAAAATGGTAGAAATTATTTTTAGCATTGAATTTGTTTATATCTAAATGAATTTTATAATTGTCTGAAAAAAATTTCAAATTTGTTCATACAATTCTTTAGATATAAATAAATGGGCAAAAAATAAAATTAGAATTTAGGGAGTACAAACTTTTGACTGTTGTCCTGATCAAACTAATAGGATCAAAATATCCAGATTTCTGCTATTCCTGCATGTTTTGAAGGAAAGGAGTCCAAATACGAAGAAAAAAAGTATTTTTATTTTTAGGCGAATTAATCGTAACTTGAAATATTTTCTGAACTAATTAATTATCATATTTAAAATCATCCTTTAAAAACATAATAGGATTGATTCCTAGAACGTAGAGATACGATGACCAGATTAAAAGATATTAAAAATGATGCGTTTTTTTTTTACTCACTGTAAAAAAAATTTGTTTTTTTAATAAATAAAAACACAGAAATGTGGATTGGTCAAATAAAAGAAAGAAAAATTACATATTATATAGAAGGGTTAGAACGAAAATGTCAGAAACGCATAAGTAAACAAAGATTTTTTTTTTACGTGCCGTACAACACATAAGACCATTATAATGAGAATCGTTTTGCCTATTGTTTTGTACAAGATTTTTAACGAAGAAATAAAGACGGGAAATTATCGAAATTTAGAAGAAAAAAAATCCAAGGAAATTTACAACTTTAGTATTGCGATAATTTTTTCCGTAGTTTTCAGACATATGATGAAAAATTATTGTATTTTCAATGAATAAAAACGCAGAAATGTGGATTGGTAAAATAAAAGAATGAGAAATTGTATGGAATTGTTACAACAAAAATATTAGGAAGCAACTCATACCAACATGTAAACCCAGTTTGCTTGTTTTTCCACCAGCGTGTATTTTTCTATTGCATTAATGTAAAATACTTTTACCCTCTTTATGATTAACTTATTTTATAATTGCGTTAGGAATTTTAACTATATGAATTCGGAAAAAGGGAAAAAAATTCTGCGATTTCTTAAAGGACGTATACTGGCTGGAATTGTGAAATTGAAAACCAATCCACTCCATTGTACAGCAAGAGAATAAACCTCAATTAA
The DNA here is from genome assembly GCF_043381705.1 of Parasteatoda tepidariorum. Taxonomy (NCBI): domain Eukaryota; kingdom Metazoa; phylum Arthropoda; class Arachnida; order Araneae; family Theridiidae; genus Parasteatoda; species Parasteatoda tepidariorum. Next base: position 15,667,391 of record NC_092204.1, read on the forward strand.
TGCAGTTTCTGCAACCCATGACTAAAAATGTTGCGCCGTTTATGAAAATATATTCCGCTACCACGTTCATACATAAAAAGCTATAAAAAATAATAATAAAAATTACCAATGGATAACATGTGATTGCAATAATGCGATTGCAATTTTTCCTCTTTCGAAATTAATCGTCATTATATAATTTATAAATATTTTTCTTAAATTTTTCTTCCATATTTAAATATTTTTGCAATTTACCGAAAAAAAATTTTTTTTATTTATTTCACTTTTTTGGGGTATTCTACACATTATTGTTTCTCTTTGCATTTAATTTTTCATTTCTTTTTATTTTTGCCAACTCTCAAAGATGAAGCTACGAAATAATTACCACTTAAAATAATTACTATTTTTAGTATATCTTTCTTCGCGATATAAGTAACCTTCAAACAAATAGAGAATTTCGCATGCTATATTTGTTTTACAGACGCTAAATTTGAAAAGAAATATGAAAATCAATATTTTCGTTAAAATCAGTAAAAAACATATTGTCAAAACTATAATTTCGAAAAATGCATTTACAATATTTTAATAGTTACGCATGTTAAATATTTAGGAAAATATTCCTTTACCTGATCAATAATCGATGCACTTAAAATGCTTTGTATATTTTTCCTTCTATACAAGCTTCTAAAGCTATAGTCAATTTCAGATATAGCAAAAAAAAAGAAATATTTTCGCCAACTTTCAAAGACATCCAAACTTAAGTAGATAAATCCACAAACAAAACTGCTCGAGGAATTCGGTGAGAAACGACAGCACCTGCTTTCTTCGAACAATGCACCAACTTTCTCTGCAGCTTTCTTTTTTTCCTTTTTTTCTCACTTAGAGTGAGAACTAACTTCTATTCCTATTTTTCCTGATAATATTTTCACGCGATGAAAACCTGGAAAAAAATTACGCTCAAAATTTTTCCTTTTTTTTATATATTTGTTAGGTTCTTAGACAAAGTTTTATATATTTTTTTATCAAGTAACAGGTGGACATTTTTGTTCACACTTTAAAAACATTTTCTCGGACACCTTATTTCCATCAATAACCACATAAAAAAACTAAAACAGCTCAAAGTACCACAGAGTTTGACACTATTTAAACAGTAAACTAAAATTATATTTAACATAATAAACAACTAATAATATTGAAAGAAACAACTTTACGGATTTAAACTAGATTTCCCAGCTAGAGACTATGAAGCTGTCTATTAGTCAGTGTTTTGAGACAAATGATTGAATTTAAAAAATAAATTAAAATAATTTATTGATAGCTAATTTTGACCATTTTGAAATACAAAAGCGACTTCTTTTAAGCGAAAAATATCCTTCTGTCCGGGTGTACAATGCACTAAATTAAAAAACAGACCACCCTTAATAACTTTTGATCTAATGATCGGATCTTCACATTCTAGGAATCAATCTTAATGGCTCGAGGGTATGATCTCCAATATATTAATAAATAAGGACGGATGATATTTTAAGTTACGAAATCAGAAACGAAAACGTACTTTCTCTGAATAAACATACCTTTTTTTTTAATGGATTCGGATTTTTCACCCCCAAATTATAGGTGAAAAGCGCAATTTGGGAAATACGCTCCCCGTACTTCGGTCAGGAGAGAGATTCAAAGTTTGAACCCCTTAATGTTAATTTTACTTTTTGAGTATTTCGCTATATCTCAAGAACTTTCTGAGCGAAGTGAAAAATTTTTGCACACAGTTATAAAATTCATTTATTTAAAGGTAATTCCGTGTAAAAATTAATTTTAGTAAATATTTATTATTTGTAATCTCAAATGACAGAAATTAGTAGCTGAAAAATTTCAATAACATTTGATTTGTATCAAAAGATGTTAACAATAGCCCAAATTAGAGGCTGAACTAGGTCAGTTTTCCACTATCATTCAATCAATTTCCGTTTGCACTACTCCTATTGGACGATCTGCATTCCTATCCCAATAGAAACGTTTTCCTATTGGACGCATCTATAACTTATTGATCATTGATGGATCACCAGTTCACAAGTAGGTGAAGTGACATCAAGTAAGACATCTCTATAGCGCTATTTTAGAGTTTTGTTGCTTTAAATCCTATTTTTTCATGAAAATTCTGATTAATTAAAATTTTTTACAATATTCACTTCGTAACTTTAATAATAAAATAAAAAAATAATAAAAAATGTAAAACAAAACAGGTTTTTTCTCCTATAATTATATTCTAATTTATGAGTTATAATATTTAAATATTTAATTTTAATATTTACATTTTTTTTTATAATTATATTTTAATTTATGAGTTCAAAATTATTAGTGTTCTCCAGTAGCAATGAATATATTTAAAACAAATTAAAGTTACACAAATGCAGGATCATATTTTCAAAAATAATATTATTAATACTAATCTTTATGTGCCTGTAGTAACCTTTATTTTTAAAAAAAAATAATAATGATTTAGCTATATTTTCTTTTTAATTAATCAAAATTATATATTACATTTTTGAATGAAATCGGTTGCAATTTGAAGAAATTAATCACTTTGGGAGTAAGAAAAACGCTGATTTAAAATTAAAATTTGCGAGAAAGTAAAATTTACTTTATTTTGTGATCAGTTAGTCATTTAAATTTTGTAATAAGTTGGAACAAAATTTAAAATTTTGGGTAAGTTATTACTCATTTGAAAGATTTCTGACTTAGAATTCCAGAAAAATATATTATCACTATCATATTATGTAAAGGGAAAAGAGCTAAATATTTTGATTTCGAATAGTAAAATTTTTATTATTAAAATCTTAATTTAGCTTAACAATCAATAATTTAGCTTTATCTTTTTTCATAAGTTTCAGTTAATAAAATGTTTTTGCAATTAATATTTCAAACTATTATATTAAAAAATACACAAAAGAATGAAATTTTTTTATCATATCACCTAGTCCTCATGAAATACAGTTCGTTCTGAAACTACCCCTCCTGTTGCAATTGGGGAGTGGGGAAAAGAGAAAAGAAATTTTGCGAAGAACATAAATTTCACCTCTTCCTTCGACGTCCAAAAAGTTTCAGCTGATTTCGAGTCAGAAAGAATGAAAAAGAAAGCAAAAAATTTGAAATACTTTAAAAAATATTCGAATCTTCCTCCTGCACCCCCAAGGCAGTGGTCCTAATTGCCCAAGATATGTTAACGAGTCTTTCCCCCTATTCCTTGTCCTATCTCCAGAAAATTCGAACAACATCTTGCCGACTTATCAAGTCCGGAAGGAGAAATGGAAGAAAGAACATTTTCTGGGGGTGGAGGGCGAAATAAGAACGAGAGAATCAGACGACTTTTCACTATCCCTTACTTCTTCATCGTGGAACTTTTTTTTTCCATCTCTACCTTCCAGAAATAGAAAAAAAAAATTGTTCCATACCTTGATGACCGAAAGGTTGCCTAAAGACATAATTCCGCTTCCTCAGAGTTTGATTACGTTATATATATCTATATATATAGATAGGCTGGGACGTATGTCTTACGCAGAACAAATTTTTTTTATATACTGCTCCTACCCCCGCTTCTCGCCATTACATGTAATTAAGACGACATTGCATGTACTTTTATGTTTCTTGTGGCGATTTACGACTTTGGCAACTTCTACTTGGCGAGTTTTCTAATAAAATTCGTTATCTCGGAGCGAGAATAAGATACTTTAAACTTGTATTAACGAGAAAAAGTTAATGATAGTTCCGACTTACTTAGAGATAAACAGCTGCTACTGATTAATAAAATACTATTTTCGCTCACTAAGCATAACCAGTCAAAGAAGTTTTGAGTTGTTGAAGCATAAAATGCAATACCTGCTTTTGCAAAGAATTAAAAACTCCAAGAAGAATTTTTATTAATTTGATTAAAGAGGACGCTAAGCCGCAAGAGAAATCCTTCATGACAAATTCTGTTTCATCTCAAGTTTTGAGAAACATTGTGTTGCAGCACAACACAGTGTTTCACCATTGTGTTGCAGCGCAAGTGTTGAATTGTTGAAGAAACATTGTGTTGCGGCACAAGTGTCGTAGAATCTATGAGTTCAGGAAAATCATGAAGCTAAAAAAGCATTTTTCTTTACGTAATATCAAAACGTAAACAAATTATGATAAGATAACTTCAACAGGCCGGGATAGCCTGGTTGGCTAGGCGCTGGACTCACGTTTATGAGAACGGGAGATCGAATCCAGCCGGCCTTAAACTCCCTGTGTAGTAAATGGTGACTGATGCACGTTAAATCTGTTCGGATCACAAAGTCCTCCATGTTCCCATAAAAAGTTATAACTTTGGGGGTACTATATTGGAGATTGATAGTTCTCTGGTTCAGGTCAAAATTACGATCTGTGGATGAAGGAATGGATGTGTGAATGAATCCGCCCTATAAACGAGTATGACGTATGGTTGTGGTAGAAGTCGAATTCTTGGCCATAGATGTCACCACCAGAAAACATAGTAGCACTCCTTGCCTTAATGGCCTACGACAATTACAGCATCACCTCCTTACTTCGTAATTCTGACTTAATTTATTTGCATTTTGATATTTTGAAGGAAAAAAATCGTATGAAACTCCGTGGTTTACACTTGATTGATATAAACCAATTTTTTTCTATACTTTAAATATTTAATTACTAATTGGGGAGAAATAGAACTTGTCAAAAAGAATTTCTTCCACTTCATTCAGTTCTGTCAACTAGAAAATTAATATTATGTACGTATTCTCTCTTTGTTTCTTAATATTCTGTGATTTCAAAATTTTATTTATATCATAGGAATAGCAAAGAAATAAAAAATAAGGTTGAAGACCACACGCTTAAAACCTATGTGAGTTATGCTTATAACCCACATATAATATGAAAAACTAGCAAAAGGTGAATCGAAAACCTCAATCAAATATTGGTGCAGATATGAAGAGCGGAGGGATTTAAAAAATTCACTATTAACAAAATGTTCACATTGGAGGCAGCAATATGAATAGCATACATCTACTGCCTAACACCCCTGGCAGCTAATTGACAGGTCTGTTTATGCATTCAAAACAATGTTTACCTTTCCACGTAAACACCCGTTTATCAGTACTTTTGTTTATATTTCTTTGCCTTTTGAAGTAATCAAACTTTTTCTAAAAAACGCCATTTTCACTTTTCTGTAAATTTTACTCGCTACATCCTAAAAAAGAAACCAGAATGCTGGGACCTTTGATCATTATAATTAGCACATTTGCTGAAACTTCAATAAGGTGCTAAATTAAACTTTGTTTTGGTTCAATTTAAACGTGTCGTGCAATTAAGTTTAAAAGGTAAAATAGTTTTGCTAGATTCTATATTTAGGTTGTAGCATATTTGAACCACATAATAGTCCAACAAGATCCAAAATTTCTAATCAATCTAAAATTTCTAATAATTTGCAATTATTTTATTAAAATTATTGTTTTATTAAAATATTTTTTATTAAAATATTTTTTATTAAAATATTTTTTATTTAAATATTAACGTTATTTTATTAAAACAGAAGTAAAGTTTTAAGTTTCAGAAACAACACTTAAAAAAAAAACATTTTTGATCATAACAAAATCAAACGATTATCATATGTTCTACGTCAATATTATACATTTTTCTCATTTAAGTTCTTCGAAATCACAGTATAAGATAGTCACATTGATTCAAACTTTGTTTAGGTTCTATTTGAAAGCGTCGTGCATTTAATTTTAAAAGGTATAATATCTTTGTTAAACTTAACTCTATATTAAGGTTGTAACATTATTAAACCACCAAGAAGATTCAAAATTTTTAATCATTTATGCGTTATTTTATTAAAAACAGAAATAAAACCTTGGATTTCAAACAAGAAGCATTTTTAACCAAAACAAAAATCAAACGATTATCATATATTCTACGACGATGCCATTAAATTTTTCGCATTCAAGTTCTTCAAAATCGCATACGATAGTCACATTAATGCGAACCAAACGATTAAATCCGAGTCCAACAAATATTTCCCAGCAAACCATTTCCCCTCATCATGGCGGAGATTAATTAAGATCTCGAGACCTATATCGGAGACCAGCACAAGTGTCCGTCCATATGTCCATCTACCTCAGAAATCATCCTCTGCAGGTAACTGCTGAGTATTAAGAGGGTGGAGAATGGCCGAGTCAGAAAGAGGTAAAGATGGGGAGGAGGAGGAGGTAGGTTAAGAGGAGGACTAAGGATGCAGGATCATCTCCGGCGTTTAACAAGCCGAAAAGAAGCGGGATAGGGGGGATGGAGGGGTCAGAACCTCAGAAATGATGACGTCAAGGAAGGCCGAAGTTAATTAGCCGCACTGGACGCCAAAGGCTAATTGGTTCGTGATGGTGAAGATCTGCAAGTTGACCCGAAGATCACGGTGCAGCATCTTCTGCAAGTTTTCTGCGTTTCCCTCCCCCCTACCCTGTCCAGGATCTCATGCAGAAGATTAGCTTAAGTCAAATTTTCAGAAGTAGTGGAACTTTCACCGTAAGAATGTTCGTCCATACCTCTTTTGTTTTCGATTTCTTGAAGCTTTGGGTCGGTGAAATCCATTTTGGAGTTTAGAAATTATTCGGAGAATGATTAGAAGTTGTTTGAAGAGAGGGGAATTTGGTGATGGGGATTAAGGGGGAATTCTTTTCGAACTTTCAACTTTCTCTTTGATCTGATTTCCGGTGGATTTCTGATAAAATGAAAGATATGCGACTCCGAGAGCTCAATAACTAGTAGCTATAAACTTGTAAGTTTTCTTTCAAAACTACAATAATTTGTCTTTGTTACAAAAACTATAAACAATTTAGGTTTGTTTTATAACTAAGAATAATTAATTTTTGTTACGAAGGTACAATAATTTTATTTTTATTATAAAACTACTGAAACTGAGGTTTTGTAATTTGATAGTATTAAGAGTGAATTTTTGATTAAATCAAAGACATGATAGCCCAAGAGTTCAATAACAAGTAGCTATTAACTTATAATTTTTCTTTCAAAACTGCAATAATTTGTCATTGTTATAAAAAGTGTAAACATTTAGATTTGTTGCAAAGTTAAGAATAATTAATTTTGGTTGCGAAGCTACAATCATTATATTTTCGTTATAAATCTACAAATAGAGCAGTTTTTTAATTTGATAGTAGTCCCAGTGAAATTTTGATTAAATTAAAGACTTGATAGTTCAAGAATTTAATTACCAGTTGCTGTAAATTTGCATTCTGTTACAAAATTACGAATACCTTGCTGCAAAACCTCAAATAATTTATTATATTACGAAACTGCAAAAATTATATGTTTTTGAATCTACAAATAATAAAGTTTTGTAATTTGTGTGAATTCCGTGTAGATTTTTGATTTCATTAAATATATGATTATCCGAGAGTTCCATATACAGTAGCTATAAATTTGTATTTTGTAACAAATTGACGCATAATTTATTTTTGATACAAACTTATAATTATTGCATTTTTGTCACAAAACTTATACAACTGAAACTATGTTGCAAAACAAGGGGATTTAAATCCACTTTATTTTCCAAAACGAACTGAAATAATAAACTATAATTTAAAAAATTTTAAACTAAAAAAGTAAAATTTTTTTTAATTTCGCAGTAATTTCAAATTGCGAAATGCTAAGTTCAATTAAATTCGATTGAGTGGTTATTTTAAAAGTAAAGCTTTAAATATTCGACTTTCACCAAATTTTATTGCTCTGAAACTTTCCATTTATTTATTTATTGAAATTTTATATTTTGCCATTTAAAACTATGTAAGTAAAAATATTTTAAAACTTGAGTATCAACGAGAGAGATAAAATTAGGCAATTGTTATAATTATTAAAAATCTCTTTTATGTAATTTATTCTGAAAGTAAAAAAGAAAGTTATTTTAGGGAAAAAAGGCAATGCAAAATTATAATTATGTGCGAAGGTTTTTGATTTTTTTGCAAATTTCTTTAAAGATTTTACAATAATACTTGGATCCACATTTTGCATCGCGTTCAGTAAGTATCATTTGACGCACATTTGTTTAAAGATTTCACTATAGTATTTGGATCCATATTTCGCATCGCGTGTAATAAGTATCATTTGACGCACACTTTTTTGAAGATTTCACCTCAGTATATAGATCCACATTTTGCATCGCGTCTAGTATCGCTTGATGCACATTTTTTTAAAGATTTCACCATAGTATTTGGATCCACATTTTGCATCGCGTCTAGTATCATTTGACGCACACTTTTTTCAAAGATTTAACCATAGTATTTAGATTCATATTTTGCATCGCGTCTAGTATCATTTGACGCACACTTTTTTAAAGATTTAACCATAGTATTTGGATCCACATTCTGCATCGCGTCTAGTATCATTTGACGCACACTTTTTTCAAAAGATTTCACCATAGTATTTAGATTCATATTTTGCATCGCGTCTAGTATCACTTGACGCACACTTTTTTCAAAAATTTCACCATAGTATTTAGATTCACATTTTGCATCGAGTCTAGTATCATTTGACGCACACTTTTTTCAAAGACTTCACCATAGTATTTAGATTCACATTTTGCATCGCGTCTAGTATCATTTGACACATAACGCCTAAGGGCAGCCCGGAAAATTCCTGTTATTGTAAGCGTTTTTGATGTGAGATATATTTAACTTGATGCAATTTTGTATACTAAATAGTTTTTCTTTAAATGTTTATTTTCTTTATTTAATTATAGAAAATTTTATATTTGTTTTTCTTCAGCGGATCGCCTTGTACACCGGGGTGCGGTTTTCCAATCCAGCGGCTTTTAACAACACGTTTTCCAGTTTGGCATTTTTTTTAAATAAAGAAAAACAAGATTTTTGAGTTTCTTTTTTAGTGCGTGTTGCAAATTTTAAAATAATTGAAAGCTTTCATTTTAATTGCGACTAACTACATCCAAGAGAAAAATCTGCAAAAAATATATAGTCATAGTTATTGTGTTAATTCATGTTAATTACAATAAAAATTGCTAATTGTCTTTGTGTTATCTAATTTTAATGAATGTTTATAATTTCAGTGAATTTATAGAACATATTGTTTTCCTTTGGTTAAATATGAGATGAAATAAGCCTTATAAAGCTTTCTAATGATTAAAATAAGAACAATTTCCAAAAAAACACTGGTAAAGGAAAAAAGGGAAAAACATCAAACAATAAATAAGCGAAACAGTTTCTCTATCCCCTCATAAAAACTTCACGAACACAAACGCAATTCCGTGACTGTTGAAAACAAATTTCATTTAACGTCCTTGGCTCCGAGCTGACTGAACTATCAAGAACGCTGACATCTTACAAGATGAAACACACAAGCGAAAGAAGAACAAGAAAAAAAAGGCAATAAAAATTACACTAATAATAAACTAGAAACTTTCCCCGAGTCTTCATTTTCTTTTGTTTTCCACGAAGTTAACTCAAAATTGTGAGAGAAGGTGGCGGCCACATTTATGTATACGCTTCATTTTGCTTCGTTTTATTCGTCAACATAATTGATCAGTTATATTGCTGTTTAATGGTATGAAATCGAACGGAGGTGTAAAAAACTGAAATGACGGTATTAATGTATCAATCAAATTATTTTATGTCATGTTTCATTGCCGGCAGTTAATGAAACTGCGGCGCCGTTAAGGAATCCCATTGGCATTTATTAGTGCAATTGAAAAACTTTATAAGCTGAAACTACTCGTTTTTAATTGTTTTATTTTTATTATTTTTTGTGTAATGTAAAATATCTGAGTATATTTAAGTAATGTTGGCTTATTTTCATAGCAATTTTTCTCCAATGATAGTATGTAACTAGCATTTAAAGCTTTATTAGTATTTAAATAGAATTAGTTTCTTTTATACAAAAGTATGTAAGCTTCATTTTCAAAAAAAGGGTTTTAATTGAAATGTATTAGTGGAAGATAATAAGATTTTATAATTACTTGAATATTTAGAGGGGTACTAGGTACTTCCCCACTAGCCTGGTGCAAGTAAATTCAGCTACAGTCCGACTTCTATTTAACGAACTTCCATTTAGCGAATTTCTCTATTTTACGAATTTTTTCGAGGAACCAAGAGCAATTTGGAAATTTCTTCGAAAAATAACTTCCAAATAGCGAAGTGAATTTTCTAGTTAACGAACTTTTAATTGAGATCCACTTTCTCTATTTTCCAAAATATATCTCAACATTTCAATCTTGTTAACGCATTTTAAGGGGGAAATGACCTTGAATTAATTTTCGAATCCACTGCTTTATGTAATGTATTACTGTTTTCTCTAAAAATTATCTTAGAGAAAGTAGTAGATTCCATTTCCCTTTTTGTTTGCATTGTCAAACGAAAACTCAGTTCAAATTAACGAATTTTAACCGTAGCAATTAAGCTTAAGAGCGCATGCGGTAATGTATGTTTAAAGTTACTTTTATAATAAATGCATCAATAATTTTATACACATACTTAGATTTTTTTTTTTTTTAGTTGAAAATGTATATAGCATGATAGTGAAACTCTGGATATTGTTTTGCTCTATTCTTGCTTTCCATGCAGATTTTTTTATGGTTAAGATCTATAAAATAAATAGTAGATACTAGTTTACAAGATAAAAGTGCATCAATTGCTATTTTAATTATGTCTTGTGTTTATAAATTCAAAACCTGTTTTGTGTGCATTTTAAAAGATGATTTTCTATTTAACGAATTTTCCATATAACGAACTTATTGACTTCGTTAAATAGAGGTCCGATTGTATTTTTTATTTTATTTTGGTAGCGTTCATTTTTCTAAAAAACGAAATGAAAATAATATAAAAAATAGTTGGATTTGCTTACTTCTGGTTAGCGGAAAGTACCAAACGCTTATGATAAATCTATTACTTTTATTTAGCTTCATTATGAAACTATAGTTTTTATGAAGTTTCAAGTTTGCGAAGTTCATTATTCATTACCTAATTATGCTTTTGACAATGCTATTTAAACAAGGGAGGTATTTTTAACATACATACTTTTTACGCGGAATCCGATAGAATCAATAGCAAGTTGTGACACCTAACAGTTTTGAGGGTTTTACATACAAGAATCCTAATTTTTGACGTATATCCTTTTAGGTCATGTTTTGATTCTATTCAATTTAGCGTAAAAATAAAAATTATTGAATTATTCTGACTTGAAAAAGGATTGCTTTTTCATTTCGCAAATGTTTTGAATTCTTGTCAAAAATCAAGTAATAGCTAACAGAAGAAAATGTTTATTTAGTTTTAAAAAAATTAATCACTTTTTTAATAGGAGCTTCCTTTGGCGTCACAGCATATAAAAAATGCAAGTTTTAATGGGTTAATTAAAAGTTCGTTTAATTGTTTATTTAAAGTCTCAATAACGAAATTTTGAATAATTTATATTTAAAAAAAAACTAATTTAATTAAAATTAATTGGTCTAACAATTTTTTGATGGTGCGTCGGAAAAAACATTATCCTACCCTTGGTTACGGCTCTCCATATATACTTATATATAAGTACTTTTTTTAAAAAAAATTCTGCAATTACAATTTTTTAATCATATTTTCGAGAATGCTCTCACGCATCTCACGAACACTTTCGTGTTTGCAAAATACCGGTGTTGAGGAAAAGTGGTTTATAGTAAGACTGGTTTACGGTATATAGTATACTGGTTTTCATATAAGTTATATTACATATCTACACCGAAGAGCCATCACATTATGACCACCCTCCATCTATAACAATGGGCTCGCCCAGGTTTTCATGGTTTCTCGCCCAGGTACAATGTTTTCATGGGGCACATTAGGACCCATAATCCTCATAGAACAATCCCTGACATCTGTAAGCTACTTGAACATAGTTGCAGACCAGGTTCACCCATTCATGGCAACAGTTTTTCCTGCGGGGGATGGTGTTTACCAACAGGATAATGCACCATAATAAGGGTCATAAGGGTCAAATCGTCGAGGAACATTCCAGTGACTTTCAAGTCATGTCTTGGTCCCAAAATTCACCTAACTTTAATCCAATAGAGCATTTGTAATTCCACTTGGAAAACCAAATTCGTGCTGCCACGCTACCCCCTCGCAATGTGAGGGAATTGCAGGACCAGTTGGTGAGCACTTGGTACCAAATACCTTAGACTACCTATCAGGACCTTGTGGAATCAATGCCACGGCGGGTGCTAGCAGTTTTGAGGGCTAAAGGAGGTCCCTTATATTATTAGCAGGGTGGTCATAATGTAATGGCTCTTCGGTGTATATCGGTGACAAACAGATAGCTTTATCGATTCTAATTACATGCATAACAATAGTAGTAATGTGTTTAATTAATACTTTAGCTATTTATTTCCTTCTCAAAAAAGTTTTTTTAATCCAATTGAAATTTGTAATCTATGGAAAATATCGAAATGTAAGGCTATTTTAAATAAAGTAACTATATTTAAAAAAAAAAGTCACAGTCAACAGTTTATACCAGTTATAGATTATAAATGAGTTGTATCCGGTAACAAAGAAAAAGTAAATTATTACCTTGAATACTTACTGACACCATACATCATTCAAAATCAATAACTTTTATAATAATATAATCATTATGAAAACCAATAATAACGTAAATGTTTTGTTGTCGCAAAGCCTTACATATCCTAAAATAAACAAGTGTTTCTCAACCAGTGGTTTTCAAAATCATGAATGAAATGTCGAAAATTTAAACGAATGACGCAAAAATAATTTATAATTACTGTCTTGGAGGAATTGCCATTAATAAATGTTACAAATAAAAATTGCGATTAAGAATTGATATTAATGAATATTGTAGATATAATTTAAAACAGAAAAATATCGAAAACGTAAATAATTTTTGAGCTCTTTAAGATCAGAAAGACAAACATTTATTTTAAAAAATTCGCGTGATTATCTTAAAGTAAAAATATCTACACTGAGAAAAAAAAATATGGCCAAAACTACCAGAATATGGTAAAATTTACCGTGTTGTTGGGGATGTGGGAACACCAAAAAACTGGGTAATTTTTACCGAAGCGCATATAAAATTATTTTTGTAAACTTAACAATAAAATATCGTTTTATAACGGTTGCTAAAAATTGATAAATGTGGTACAATTTGGTAATTTTATCCTTAGATCATGACATAAAAACCATTCATTCGGTTGAATTTACTTTTGTTTATTATGTTTTAATATGTAATTAAGTTTTGTATTTTTTACTAAATGTGGGGAAACAAAAACTATAGTTGAAAAAAATTAAAATTTTCAGTAAACCGTTGCCATATGAACGGAAAAACAACCAAATTAATGATTTAATTACCGTTTATTTAATTTTATTAACCCTTTTTATATCACAAATGTCATTACCACACAGTACGGTAAGTTTACCAGCATTTTTTTTTCTGTGTAGATATCTTTACCTGTAGTTATGTATCATAAAATCTTATGAATTATTTTAATACAAAATATAAAAATTATTTTACTTTACAATTTCAATAAAATGATTTTTAAATTATGTAAACTAAAACTAAACTAAACTCAGTGGCGTGACAGCCCATAGAGGGCCAAGGCCGACTGTGTGCATCTCAGTTTTCTTGACCTTGGGCTCTGTGGTGCAATAGCAGATGTTCCGGTCAGGTGGTCTACCGAACGCGGAGCCCACAGTGTTTAGTTCCCAGGCATGCTTGGTACTCATTTATGGACCCACTGAAGGGATGAAAGACTGAGTCAACCTTGCCCGGCCCGAGGATCGAATCCAGGACCGATGACACGGGAGCGCGAAGCGTTACCACTCAGCCACCGGGCGTCATGAAAACTGAACATTTCCTGGAGAAAAAAAAAGTGTAAAATATTTTAGATTTTTTTTTTTTTTTTTTTTTTTTTTTTTTTTTTTTTTTTGCTATTTACCTGCTATGCGTCTATTTACTTCCCTGGTATTGCTTTCAATAACTATTTTAAGCATAGTTAAAAAGACATACATATACATTTAAATTCCTTAAATTTACTCAAAAAAAAAGTTTTCTTAAACAATCACTTTGGTCATCTTAAAATAAAATTATCTTCGCTCCCTGCATTATTTAATTTTGAATTTTTTTGTAGTTAAAAAGATAAGTGCTCCAAATAAAATAATACTCATGGGAAACCAACCATTTCTCAAAGTGAAACAAAGAAATATTTCTAACAATAATTAAACAAATATTCCTATGTTTTGTTGCTTATATAAGCAACTAATAGAATTAATAGGGAATTTAAACTAATAAAGAATTTAAATTCCTTCAATTCTTTAAATTTACTCCAAAAAACCGTTTTCTTAAACAATTACTTTGGTCAAAATTTACTCCAAAAAACCGTTTTCTTAAACAATTACTTTGGTCATTTAAAAATTAAATTATCATCGCATCCTGCATTACTTAACTTTGAATTTTTTTGTAGTTAAAAAGATAAGTGCTCCAAATAAAGTAATATTCATGGGAAACCAACCATTTCTCAAAGTGAAACAAACAAATATTTCTAATAATAAATAAGCAAATATTCCCATGTTTTGTTGCGTATATAAGCAACTAATAGAATTAATAAGGAATTTAAATTAATAAAGAATTTAAATTCCTTCAATTCTTTAAATTTACTCCCAAAAAAACCGTTCTCTCAAACAATCACTTTGATCATCTTAAAATGAAATTATCTTCGCTCCGTGCATTATTTAACATTGAAGTTTTTTGTAGTTAAAAAGATAAGTGCTCCAAACAAATTAATATTCATGGGAAACAAACCATTTCTCAAAGTGAAACAAACAAATATTTCTAATAATAAATAAACAAATATTTCTAATAACAAATAAACAAATATCCCTATGTTCAGTTGCTTATATAGGCAACTAAGCATAGTTTTAATTTTCTCATTCCATCTCAAATTAAAACAGCTGCATTTCTAAATTATGGTTTTCAAAACTATTTATTTTCCCATGCTATTACAAATACCCACAACCCGGAAACAACAACTTTCGCTCTCTCAGTAGCTATTACCCGGATGCTCAGTTAAGGAAGAAATAAAAAAAATATTAAAAAAAAGAGCATGAATACGAGAAAGAAAACCGCCCAGCAACTAATTTCTATCGCAATACCACATATCTATATCCTTACTTTCATTCCCCTGGGGGTCAGAATGATAATTCGCTTTTTTTGTTGTTGTTGTTGCTCATGAACGTTTTAATAGTTGTTCACCCCTTTCGCTATAATCTTCGTGCATCTCTATAGTTTTCTTAATCATTCTAAAAAAAGGAATGATTCGGTTTTTATCTCCTATAGAAATCAAGTTTTCATCAAGATTCTGGTTTTATTCTAAAATATTTTATCTCATTCGAGCTAGAACCGAAATGAAAATATGCGAGGGTGAAAAAATTGATGGCTGTAATTTTTTTTCCACGTTTGCTTAGATTTAGATAAAAACTGATCTGAATATTCTAAAAATATTTCATATGATATTTAGCAAAAACTTCTAATATTCGGAATAATATATTTGAAAAAACACTGTTAAACAATATTTTAAATTTTTTGAGCTTGGACAGAAATGGAAAATTATACAGCTGTAATTTTTTTATTGCTATTTTTTAGAATTAAACCTTTCGGTTTTGCGTGCTGATTGCTTTTTATCTCCTATAGAAATCAAGATTCTGATTTTATTCTAAAATATTTTATCTCATTCGCGCTGGAACCGAAATGAAAATATGTGAGGGTGAAAAAATTTATATTTACTGACTTTTAGATTTTTTTTTATTTATTTATTGCTTTTGCAAAATATTCTGAATAATATTTTGCTAAAGCAATGAGTATTCTGGATAATATTTTATCACTTTCAAAGCTTGAACCAAAATGGAATTTCATCAGACTTTTCATTTGCTAATGTTTAGATTTAAATAAAAATTAATCTGAATATTCTAAAAATGTTTTGTATAATATATTGCACATCTTTTGAACTTGAACAGAAACGGAAAATTGTGAGGCTGTACTTTTTTTTATTGCTTTTGTTTAGAATTAAACCTTTCGTTTTTGTATGCTCATTGTTTCAATAAAATATTCTGAATAATATTTTACAAAAGCAATAAATATTCCGAATAATATTTTACAAAAGCAATAAATATTCTGAATAATATTTTATAAAAGCAATAAATATTCTGAATGATATTTTACAAAGGCAATAAATATTCTGAATAATATTTTACAAAAGCAGTTAATATTCTGAATAATATTTTAACGCTTTTAAAGCTTGAACAGCAATAGAACATTGTGATGGTGTACTCTTTCTTCTTCCTTTGTTAATGTTTTGATTTAAAATTTTTGTTTACTGTCTGTAATTTCTTTTATTAGCTAGAGTAATTTTTTTATTTGCAATTTAAACATTTTGTTTTCTGATTGTTTTAGCAAAATATTCTGAATAATTTTTNATCCCTATGTTCAGTTGCTTATATAGGCAACTAAGCATAGTTTTAATTTTCTCATTCCATCTCAAATTAAAACAGCTGCATTTCTAAATTATGGTTTTCAAAACTATTTATTTTCCCATGCTATTACAAATACCCACAACCCGGAAACAACAACTTTCGCTCTCTCAGTAGCTATTACCCGGATGCTCAGTTAAGGAAGAAATAAAAAAAATATTAAAAAAAAGAGCATGAATACGAGAAAGAAAACCGCCCAGCAACTAATTTCTATCGCAATACCACATATCTATATCCTTACTTTCATTCCCCTGGGGGTCAGAATGATAATTCGCTTTTTTTGTTGTTGTTGTTGCTCATGAACGTTTTAATAGTTGTTCACCCCTTTCGCTATAATCTTCGTGCATCTCTATAGTTTTCTTAATCATTCTAAAAAAAGGAATGATTCGGTTTTTATCTCCTATAGAAATCAAGTTTTCATCAAGATTCTGGTTTTATTCTAAAATATTTTATCTCATTCGAGCTAGAACCGAAATGAAAATATGCGAGGGTGAAAAAATTGATGGCTGTAATTTTTTTTCCACGTTTGCTTAGATTTAGATAAAAACTGATCTGAATATTCTAAAAATATTTTATATGATATTTAGCAAAAACTTCTAATATTCGGAATAATATATTTGAAAAAACACTGTTGAACAATATTTTACAGTTTTTGAACTTGAACAGAAATGGAAAATTATACAGCTGTAATTTTTTTTATTGGTATTTTTTAGAATTAAACCTTTCGTTTTTGAGTGCTGATTGCTTTTTATCTCCTATAGAAATCAAGATTCCGGTTTTATTCTAAAATATTTGATCTCATTCGAGCTAGAACCGAGATGAAAACATGTGAGGGTGAAAAAAAGTATGTTTACTGACTTTTATAATTTTTATTTATTTGTTTATTTTGCAAAATATTCTGAATAATATTTTGCTAAAGCAATGAGTATTCTGGATAATATTTTATCACTTTCAAAGCTTGAACCAAAATGGAATTTCTTCAGACTTTTCATTTGCAATATTTTGCATTTTTTGAACTTGAACAGAAATGGAAAATTATAAAGCTGTATTTTTTACTGCCATTTTTTAGAATTAAACCTTTCGTTTCTGCATGCTGATGGTTTTTTTTATCTCCTATAGAAATCGAGTTTTCATCAAGATTCTGATTTTATTCTAAAATATTTTATCTCATTCACGCTAGAACCGAAATAAAAATATGTGAGGGTGAAAAAAAATTTTATTTACTGACTTTTCGATTTTTTTTTATTTATTTATTGCCTTTGCAAAATATTCTGAATAATATTTTGCTAAAGCAATGAGTATTCTGGATAATATTTTATCACTTTCAAGGCTTGAACAAAAATGGAATTTCATCAGACTTTTAATTTGCTACTGTTTAGATTTAAATTAAAAAATATTTTGAATATTCTAAAAATATTTTGTATAATACATTGCAAAAACTTCTAATATTCTGAATATATTTTTGCAAAATCAGCAAGTATTTTGAACAATAACTCACATCTTTTGAACTTGAACCGAAACGGAAAATTGTAAGGCTGTAATTTTCTTATTGCTTTTGTTTAAAATTAAACCTTTCGTTTTTGTATGCTCATTGTTTTAATAATATATTCTGAATAACATTTTACAAAAGCAATAAATATTCTGAATAATATTTTACGAAAGCAATAAATATTTTTAATAATATTTTACGAAAGCAACAAATACTCAGAATAATATTTTAATACTTTCAAAGCTTGAACAGCAGTAGAAAATTGTAAGGTTGTAATTTGGTTTAGATTTTAACACTTTTTATTTTGCTTACTAATTGTTTTAGCAAATTATTCTGAATAATATTTCACGAAAGCAAGAAATGTTCTGAGTAATATTTAATCATTTCAAAGCTGTAAAGAATATTTTCAGAATTTTGATGAATATTGGGAGTTTTAAAAATAAATGTAATTTGCGTATTTCCATTATAAATTGAGAAATTAATGCATGATGCATATCAATGCGAACCAATGTGATATAATAAAAAAAAATATAGCATCTTACTAGTTTCATATGATTTCAATTTACTATATATTTTGGTGCATGAATTCGATTTACCGTTCGGAAAGTCGACTCTTCAAACCCTCGAAATTCGACAAAAATTAAGGGATCGACTTATACACCAATACCAGTTTTAAAGTTGGATATTACACCAATTATACACCAGTGTTTTAAAGTTCAATATTCGTTGATTGTTATAAACCATGAGATTAGATATGAATTACTCTGTATCAATTTATCCATTTCAAAAAATATTTCTAATAAGTTATTTACAATTAATTCTGCATTTTCTTTCATCCCATTTTCTGTACATATAAAGTTTTTTTTAAACAATATATTAAACTTAGTTTTAAAAAAAATTAAAGATAAGAAACGAAAATTTATTTAAGAGTAAATCCATTCAACCTTAAATTACAATAGCGCATTACGTTTTCCGAAAATGTATTAATGTCACCAAGGTCAAAACGATTAAATTATGTATTAAAATGTGTTTGTTGTCTGCAAAAAAATCTTTACAAATTTTTGATAATTATTAATTTTCAAATTTATTTTTTCTAATTTCATTGTCTGGTGGTATTACTTTATAACATTTTTTTTTTCATTTTAAAGTTTATATTTTCAAAGATTTTTCTACTTTTTAGTTTTTATCATTAATATTTTGTCAAATATTTTTTGGTTTAAGGAATTCTTACCTAAAGTTCAATGCACTCTGAGTTCTACATACTGTGAGTACTATATGCTTAGTTTACTTGCGACATCTTTCTATTTTTAGCAAAATTTTATTTCATTATTACGATGCTGATATCTTTTTAAAGTCAGTCGAAATATTTCAAACTTCAATAACAATCGATTTTGAAATCAATGAATGTTAATGTGCATGCTCATATCGATTTGAATTTTAAGGTAAGTAGTATTTTAATTTTGATTTTCTGATCACATCGGCTTGCAGGTACTTTCATTACTTATAAATTAAGTTATTAAAAAATACTTATTCAATAAATTTGAAAGCATTTTATATACTATTAAAATTAAACTGCTGCTTTATCTCACAAGAAAAAGAAGACATTTTCTTCAAACGCAATTAGTTATCAATCCCTTCTTAATCGAACAATTCAAGGCCCAAGGCGTTTTGAAGAACATAACTTTTCTCATCATATCTTCGCCAAAAAGTTCTTCGATAACGCCAACCATCTGCATAGGTGTCAATGAGTACCTGCAGGCCATATAATGATAACTACAGACCGGGGAGGTCTTGGTATGTAATTACATAGAGGGCTCAAGCAATAATGGAATAGTGCTGTAATAAATTGCGTGAGCCCAGGGCCTTCTTCGACGTCGAACATCGGGTAACTCTCGTCACCAAATCTTAGGATGGTTACTGACTTTTATTGATGAGCCTATAACGATGATGGTATTTGCTTTTGGCTCTAAACTCTGGCATTAAGTTTTCGTAGCCAATGTTTATTCTTGGTGATATATTGAAATAGGCTTCAGGCTTTATTGTATGCTTAGCCATATCTAGATGAATCAAAAGCAGTATGTTAAAATGTATATTGGTAGCGAGATTATGACAAGATGGAAACAGTATTTATCGTCTGCCACCCAAACGATTACGAAACATTTAATCTATCAACTGTGCGAGCTGATAAATGAATAAAAAAATACTCTTGTCAAGAATTCCATGCTTATGTATATTTGAAGCGGATCACGAATTTTAAAAAAAACGAAAAATTAAATTCATAAAATAGGATAAAAATCAAAATAAATCAATGTTACATAATTTTTCTTGAGTGTTTTCCATGAAATAATGAGTGTTGAATTCCAATAATTTTATAACCTAACTTTTTCAAAGTTATCAATTGATTTAGTTGACTATCGAAAGACATTGATTTCAAATTATATTAGACATAGTACATTCGACATTATGTTACATAAATTTTTACAGAATATCTGTTTTTGAATTTGACGCTTTGCCCACTAGCAACAGTAGAAGGAAACGATTAATTGACTCTATAGTTTAAAATAGCTCATATTCTACGTTTTATAATTCAATTGTCGCTGCCATATTTTTGTTTACTGTTGTACGATTATATTTTCAGCTCTAAAGTTGAGTTTTTTTTTTCATTCAGCATTTGTTAAAAAATGTAAAATTTCCTAATCAATTCGAAATTTTTTACCTTGCATTTTAGTTCTGTTATTCGCAAAAATTGTTTCTGTTTTATTTTTTATTTTTATTTCTGTTTATTACGCTTTAATACTACATTCTACTAAGTCTCCATTAATAACACCTTTCGGTATTTATTCTTCTATTAGTTTAAAAGGATTGATGGTGCATGCAATCCATATAAATATGTATTTTATTCAACATTGAAATAAATTTAAATACAAGAAAAGGAAAGCGAAAGTAAAATATTTAAAATAAATGCATTGAATAGAAATGTTCTCAAAATTACATCAAAATGAATTTTTCTAAACAGTATTTTTAATTCGAATAAAGTAATGATCGGAAGATGCGCCTCATAACTAATTTGGATTGGGTCCAAATAAGCCTAAAACAAACTAACGTAATTGACAGATTAAGCCCCTTAAATAATTCTGTGGGGGGGGGAAGGGAAATTAATCATAAAAAGATTGTTAAGATTCGAATTTGCCGAAGACTTTCGAAAATTGGAGAATCTTCCGATATTTGGCTTAAAATCTATAATTTGAAATCCTTAGCTTGGCCCAGAAAGTTCTGTACTTTATTGCTTCAAATTATTTTTCCCGCTCATCATATGAATTCATAAAAGTTAAAAATTATTAAAATTTCACTATTTTCTGAATTAGAATTTTCTTTCCTATGGGAAATACCTCGAGTTATAAAATAACATAAAATTTCGAAATTTTTGATTTCTACATCTCGAATATTAAATTGAAATTTCATAAGAAGCAAGGTAAGAAAGAAAGAAAACTGTATAAAAGACAAGCATATAAAAATAATATTTTAAGAGGAAGTATTTGTTCGTTGATTTAATTTTTTCCCCTAATGATGTTGCGCGTCAGCTTATAGTTAATGCTGTACGCCTATCTTTCCATCGTTGATATTGCCACTTGGCTTTCCCCCTGTTTTTAAAGAATAAATAAATTAATTAATAAAAACGTACTTCGAATCAAAATGGCTGTTATCAAAATTCATTTAATTCTTAAGTGCAATGCCTGGTCATATTCACTTACTCAAAAATTCCATTCTAAAAATCGAATGAACTCAGCACCATGATATTTGTCGTAGGCGTAGGGCAAGTGGGTCGGAGCTCATTTCCTCCACGACCCTACCCCTTCCGTTATAAATATAGTAATCTACTAAAAAATAAAGAAAACACCCATAAATTTCCTATATACTTTGCTCATGAATAACGAAATGAGACGGTTATTTTATAGGCGTAACGAACCTTATAAAATAATAATCAACTCTTCTTCTTTCAGATTAAAAATAAACTCCAGGTTTGATAGAGAGTGTGGTTAAAGCGCTCTTAGCAAATTTGCAGGATAACTATGAATATATATTAGAGAATCCATCCTATCTGTAATCGTCGTCTTTTTTTTTAAGTATCCCGTATAATCACGCGAGACTTCGTCGGTAAACTTTTTTTTTTATTCGGTCTCTTCGATAATTAGTTTACCAAAGTTGAGACACAGTTTAATCGCTCTATTATCAACACCTTCTTCACTCTTTACCATCTTCTGGTAATTTTTTTTTATTGTTTTCTTTTTGGGTTGTTTTTTTTGGGTGAGGCCCTTGGGTTTGGACAGTGGCGCACACCCTTCTTCAACAGGTAAAATTAAAGGTCTCATCACGGGATCTTTAAGGTTAGAAGAAAAGTGGCGTGAGTTGTTTAGTGAATCGCAGTCAAATGTGTTCCTAAGCAGAAAGTTTTTTTTTTTTTCGCTTTGCGCCTTCGTGTCTACTCTCAGCGACTAAAGCTTTTTTTATCGTTCCAGAGTACAGGAGAGCGCAAAATTATGGAAACACTTCTACACTAACTCCATGTAAACAATCTTTCTTTTTTCTGAAAATGTTTCGAAAAATTTCAGACAACAAAACTGTTGGCACAGTGTGAAATATCATGTTCAAAGTTTTTGGAAATGTCATCTTATTCAATGCAAAATTTGTATCGATCGATATAAGTGAAGGAAGTTAAAAGCTACTTTCGATTTCCAATGCTACGATAATCAATAAAAAACATTCTAATATAAAAATTTCAAGGTAAAATCCTAGAATAGCCCACCCCTTGGCGACTTTTTTAAATCTCGCCAAGTTGGCGATTATTGCTTGGGTCAACATTGTTTTGTTTTTTTTTAATATTAAAAAAAAAAAAAAAAAAAAAATANTTTTATTATTAAAAAAACAATTTAAATTATTACAAATTTATTAAAATATTTTTAATAAAATAAAATAAAAAATAATTTATCTTTACTCTGATATTTCTCTTACATACCTCTCGACAAAATATATACTAATCAACCACAGTGAAACCTAGTTTGGCGAGATTTCAGAAAGTCGTTTGGCGAAATTTCAAAAAATCGCCAAGTGGTGGGATATTCTAGGATCCACCAAAATTTCAATAATATGGAATGATTTCAAATTTGGCATAAAAGCTAGGAACAAGTTATAGACTTCTCATTTTAGTCGATCCGAATTTTGTATGGGCAAAAAAAAAAAAGCTTTAATCATAAAGCTTTCTAAGAGCTTTAGTCGTGATTTATCATAGCCGCTACGGCTATGATAAATCACGACTAAAAGATGCTCAGACTGCTCAGAAGATTAAACGCTCTCCCAACATTGATGTGACCCAAGTTCAAATATCAGCGGTGGTTGCTTGGTAAGAATTCTGCTCCCGGATCACACCGACTACAGTGCTGACGTAAAATACTCTCAGTGGTAGACGTATCATGAATTAGAATCCTCCTACCGTCGGGCTAACCATAAGAAGTTTTACTTCTTTTCCTCTCCATGAAACGCGAATGCGGGTTAGTTCCATCAAAACGACCTTCACGAAGGCTAGTTTGTCCCAGTGCTTCAACGAGGAGTTTCTTTGACTTCTGGATCGGGTTCAAAATTACAAGGCTACCGAGATGAACATTGGTAGTCGTAAATTCAAAATTGGATTGGCTGTTCAACAACGGCTACTAAATAAAATAAAAATCAAGATCTTTCAAATCGTGCCATTATTTTTGCTGTGTAAAATATTCTAAAACATTTGCTAATATAAGAAAAATTGTTGACAAGGAGTTAGTATAAAAGTGTTTCCGTAACTCTTCCAACCACTGTATAGTTGCTCACAGCAAAGAATCTTACCCATCTTGTAGTATTTGAAAATGCAGTTTACTTAAGAGCACCCTGTACCAAGGGAAAAACATTTCATGACAAATTCTGCTTCACCTTCATTGGTATTTTAGTTTAAATTAGTTGCTTAAAATTTAGGGGGGGGGAAGAATTTCAGATTAACCATAAAATTTCAAATTTTCAAAAACTTTTTACAAAATGTTTTCAAAATATCAAGCTGCAAATAGCAGAACTTCCCCACTCCGTAATCCTGCCATAATTTATTTGCATTTTGGTTTTTTGGAAGAAGAAAAAATTCAGCCTTTACTACTCTGGGTAGTTTACTAATCAGAATTAGCTTTTTCTATACTATAAATGCTGGATTATTTCTGGAGGATGAAAAGTAATTTACCACGAAGGGTTCCTTCCGAGGTATACAATCTCTGAACTCAAAAAAAAATTTTAAAAATATGTATTTAGTTAAAAATAATATTTTACAAATGTTATTTTAAAATTGAAAACCTTTTTCTCTTACCAAATGTTTTTTTCCGTATTTTTTTAAAAATTTTATTTGTTTGTTTGCTTATTATTTTATTTAATTTATTTATTTTATTTATTTATTTAATTTATTTATTTAATTTATTTTATATATTTCATCTATTTTATTTATTTTATTTATTTTATTTATTTTATTTATTTTATTTATTTTACTTATTTATTTATTGTTATTAAATGCCTATTATGTTCATCTAACCTATTATTGCCTACATGTTGCCTATTATGTTCATCTAACAAAAATATATAGCTATGAAAGCTATATATTAATTTAACATCACCACGAAAGATCAAGCAAGTTTCGCAAACTTTCTAAATAACGTAACTTTTAAAAAATTTACTATGAATTTTTTGCCAACATTATCAGTTCAAGTTACCTGACAATTATCTCCTCAGTTTTGAAATAAATAAATGATCGACTACGTTTTGCTCAAAGGAAATTAAACCTTTTTTAATAACCAAGCTTTTAAGTTATAAATATATAGATCGCTGGTTCAAAACTAAAACGGCACTTCTGCAATCACTTCTCATGTTGTTTGAATGCGAAGTGAGTGTAGAAGTGTCGTTTTAGTTTTGAACCAGCGATATAGATAGATTTGGATCTACATAAATGCTCTCCGATAGCAAAAATAAGGAAAACCTTCATTATATAATAATATTAAATTTATCAACAATTCTTACTCACAATTTATTCGATTTTTTTTAAGTGAAAAATTCCTTAAAGATTTTATAAATTCCTTTATTACGAATAATTATATAATGAAGCAATTTTCCAATTTAAATATCTATTGAATACGCATTTTAAATTTAATAATAACAACACAGTTTCATAAGACTTACACCATTATGCCGATCAATCTTGCAACTCCATTAAAAGTCCGGAGCAGTTTTGGGGCAGAAGGGTTTGTTGATGTTTTTCATCAAACCAAGATTGTTTAATCAAAAGGGGGGTGCGCTATGACGCGATAAAGATGGACCAGGTGATCGTTCTTCTAAGTATCCTCCTTCTAATTTTGTTTTCAAGACCAGCGGCCTGTGTTTTTAAACGCCGTTTTATATTCGATCTAAATCCGAAAGGATAGGTTGAAATGCATTTCCAAAAATGATAGATAATGTGTTGTTTTATGCATTTAAAAGCGAATTAAAAAAAAAAGTGTAAGAATAAATAAGAAGCTTTCGGCTGCTCACCATCAGACCTGTTTTCTTATTGTTCTTGTTTTCAGCCAAATCGTGATTTGGCTTCCTAATGCGAGTAATTGAAATAAAAATGTATTCGCCAATTTTTGTTTTGCTGGGCGTGATGTGTGATTGGATGGGTATTCCTCCCAAATAATGATTCACAAGATTCTTGAACAATTTCTGGGCATTCAAGGATGTGTGCATAAATTTTGACTCTATTGAAGATAATTAGATGCAAATTGCTTAGATCAGTCTCTGTGATAGTTGATGCAATATATCAATAAATAATTAGTTTTTTTTTAATTATTTTCTGACACTTTTCGTGGTTGTGTTATGAGCTACTTATTTTCAAATTTTACAAACTGCTTTTTAAAAAAACTTGCTTGTAAATAAATAAAACCTTGTTGTGACAAACAATACATATTAAAATTATACGGCTTTTATTGGAGTTGTTGGTTTTGATTTTCTTAAAAATAATTAATGTTGGATAGACCACTGGGTGGGGTACGATACTGTGGAGCATGTCTCGAATACTTCAGCATTTTCTTCATTTTGAGAGAAATAGTTTGAAAGTTTGTCTGTTAAGTAATGATGAAGATAGCATTGTAATAATGTATTTTAATATTGTTACTTGGGTGATTCTCACAAAATTCGACAATTGATGCTCGTTTGCTCCAAGATCTAATACTATACAACTAAAAGAACCTTTTTTTAAAAAAAATAATAAATGGCATTGCTGTTAGCATTTTAAAGTGACTTTGCATTAGCATTGACTGTTTTGTATAGTTAAAAAATTTAATTGAATATCAAAATGTCATTTTCCTAATATGTCACAAACAATATTTCCAATAATAACTAGCTTCAAAACTTCCCATAAATTTTTCCATATCTAATTTTTTTTTGTCTCAACCGCTGTAAGCATTTCTAAACTATATGCAGAGGGTATTATTTCCAAAAACTTTGTTGAAAATAATATTTTCCTGTCAATGATTTGTTTGTCACATGAAAATCAGTCATTTTCCTGGCCACTTTTTTTTAGTAATTTGTAACCAAAATAGAGGGGGCCAGCAATCAATGTCTTAGGTTAAGAGACTGATTAGAATACCATCCTATCAGAACATGTCTTATTTCAGGAATAAAGAACCAACTTTCTGGTTCAAAATCTATTTAAAAAAAATTTACTAGGTGAGTATGTTTTTATGTTGTCATTTTTCCTGTCCTCTTGAAATCATTAATAACATAAACTACATAGATTTAAATGAGTTACTTCAAGAAATCCTGTTATTTTCTGCTGAAAATAATCGTTATAGGCCGAAGTATTAAAAAAAAGTAAAGTTAATTGTTGTAAAATGACAAATTGTCATTATCCTGGCTGTCATTTTCCTGGCTTATGAATGCCATCAGTTACCAGAAAAGTTTTTAAACAGTATAATGTAAAGAGGGAAAGCAAATATTAACCTAATACCCAGTTTATGTAAAATTGTAATATGCTTGTATGTAATAAAAGTTATTTATTTATTTAATGATTATTATGCACAATTTTATTCTGTACATATCAACAACAAAAGCATTTTTGATTCTTTTAACAGATGATAAGAGAATTAATTTAAACAATTCATGGTCTATATAACACAAGGCTTTAGGTTATTTTTTTCTTCCAAAACACAGATAGTTAAAATATAAAGGATACGCTAAGAATATCACTGTACAATTTAATTCTGTCATAGTCTTTAAACTGTACTTGGGTGCATAAATTGAAGAATGTAATAAAGTTGCAAAATAAAATTATACGAAATATTTCAAATTTAAATAACACAATAAAAAAATTTCCGATGTAAATTATTATAAAAATAATTTTACTTGGTTATTTTAAAACATGGGGCCTAAAAAAATTCAACGAAAAATAAACTGAGGAAAAAAACGAGAAGCCGATAAGAAACGGTATGTTCAGATTGTTCAGAGTAATTATTTTTGGAATTTATTTACATAAAATGTTAAAATTAACTTTTCAACTTTGTCTTTTTGAGTTTCTTAAGTTGATTTACTTACTATTAGCTTAAAATGACTGTATGACTGAAACCACGCATTTATTTTGTTTATAGTTATGTGTTTGAAGCATATTTATATGAACTAAACTAATGTAAATTAAACTGAAATGGAATACCTACAAGTAAGGTAGTGTGGGTTTCTCGATCCTGATTTTTTACTGAAACGTGGCATTTGTTTACGGTAGCAACTGTTCTTAACATTCTTTTTCGTGTAAGCCAATCCCGTTAAGTATCAATTCTCTCAAGTGGCACATTCTATATTCTTTGACAAAGATTTCAATTCTTTAACGTTTTATTTTCTTTTTAACGTAAAGAAAGGCTCGAAACCATGTAGAACATAAATAAACTAATTATGTTTCGGAATTGCCAGGTTCAGAAAACAAAAATGCATCACGGTTGCAATAAAATACATAAACAAATAATAAATAGCGCAGTTAAGCGCAGACGAGAAAGAATTATATTTCAACAAATTTGATTTGCGATACGACGCTGTATTTAGAAGATTCTAACTTATGTGGGGAAACTTAGCTCAACTATAGCATACCATTTTATTTATAAACTATTAGCTGGTACTGGCTTCAGAAATCACATGTGTGGGTATGAATAATCTTCTTCTTGAAGTACAAGTACCCAATTAAGTTAGGAAAAGAAATAAATAATGATTTGGGTATATTAAAACAATCAGCATCTCAACAAAAAAATAAAAATTAAGAAATTTAAATTATTTTTATTTTTTTGCAGTATATTTCTTTTAGTTAATCATGATTCAGTAATTATAGTTTTTGTTTTTTACCCCTTACGAAGACCGAATATTCATATAAAAAGTTCATCTTGAAAAATTACGGAGTTATAATATCTGCGCATTATCCTAAGACAGACATCAACGAAATATATGGAATTAAATAAATGACCTCGACAGTTTCTCGATGCTCAAGATTAAAAACCCTTTTTTCTAACTCATATCTTCACGATTATACCAAATTCATAATTATGCGCTTCTATTCCATCCCCCTCCCCTCAAGATATCATGGTATTCCACTCCATCTAAGAGATTCGAATCGGAGGAGGAGAATCCTTATGATTCTTAGATTGATGCGAGCGATATGATAGATTAAATATGTCCATCAAACATCTCATTTAAAGACTCTCTCTCCCTATGAGGGTTAAAAGCACGCCGCCAAGCACGATGAACTTGAAAATATGAATGAATAAATAAAGAAAAGAACGATGCATGGTATAATTGCGATAAGTCGTTAAGTTCTTCCGCAAAAGCTGTCCGAATTATTCGTTTATAATAACACTGTTATCTGGTAAAATTATTTGTTGTCGTTTAATACAATGGTTCCCAAATGGTGTTCCGTACAACCCTAAGGTTCCGTTGAAGAGTTGAAAGGGTTCCGCGAATTAGTACTTTTTATAACAAGTGATGATTTTTGTTACCTCTGATGTAGGAAATTAAAGGAATTTGCAGACTTGGTCGATTATCTCAAGAACTACTGGACCGATTTCAAAGAAATTTGATACGTACATACATTGATACAAAACAAAACAAATACTCATGCACCAATTGTAATGCGCAACCATGATCGTGCGCAACACTCGTTGGAGTCGGAAGGTATGAAATTGCCACAGGATAATTCAGGCCAATTGCCAGAGGAAATGATAAACTGCCTTATTTCAAGAATGTAATCATGCTGCAAGGCCTTTATATCTGTAAAAGGGTACCATGCCCTCTATTAACCCGTTTTTTGTTTTGTTTATTCTACAACAGCTGTTTTATACCTTCCGACTTCAACGAATATTACGTATGATCATGTGGTATTACAATTATTGAATGGTCATTTGTTCTGTATTGTATCAGTGTATGTACCTATCAAATTTCATTAAAATCGGTACAGTAGTTCCAGAGATAATTGACCAAGTCTGCAAATTCTCTTAATTTCTTTCTTACACCAGTATATTTAGATCCAACCTTTCGTTTGCCTTTATGAAAGTATTTCAAGTAAAATGCCAATGGAATAGAAATAGTATTTTTTAAAAGGAAATATGATATTTCTAATAATATATTAAACAAATTATGAGAAGAATAAGCTATAAAATAAAGCATTAGTATTTCTTATCGAGCCTTTCAAATCAAAATAAAATGACAAAATTCTTTAATAAAGAAATGTGTTTCCCTAATAACTATTTTCAACATTCATAGCAGTTCTTTTTAGTTTTCATTTCGAAATAAAGCATAATTTCAAATTTGCTGCAACATTAATATGATGTTAAGTTAAACTATAATACCATTAAACTTGACTACAACCTTAATACGGTGCTAAATTGAACTATAATATACCGTACACATTTGCTGCAACCTTCATATGGTGTTAAAGTGAACTATAATATCATTCAAATTTGCTGGAATCTTAATATGGCGTTAAGTTGAAATATAATACTTTTCAAATTCTCTGCAATGCTTAATATGGTGTTAATTAAACCATGATATCATTCAATTTGCTACAACATTAATATGGTATTAAGTTGAAACGTAATATCTTTCAAATTCTCAGCAATGCTCAATATGGTCTTAATTAAACCATGATATCATTCAAATTTGCTGCAAACTTAATATGGTGTTAAGTTGAACCCTAATATAATTCAAATTTAATGCAATCTCAATATAAAGTTTAGTTGAACCAAAATGTTCAAATTTGCTCCACCGTTAATATGGTGTTAAACTGAACTATAATATCTTTCAAATTTGCTGCACTCTAAATATGGTGTAAAATNCATTAATTTTTTGCGCACTGTACATGTCTGCTGCAATATTTTATACCTTATCATCCACTTTTAATTGATTGTAAATCTTAACTTTAGTACGATCACAATTAATACGACTTCTCTTTACTAAATTCACACATACGCTTGCCAAAATGTCGACTGCAACTTTAAAGCTCGGCGTTAAGTGTTCGGTGCCTTGTAGCAGTGGTTCCCGAATGGTGTTTCGCGGAATCCTATGGTTCCGTGGAAAAAAAGGTTCCGCGAGTTAGTACTTTTTTTTTAAACCAGTGATGAGTTTTGAAACCACTGATCATAATGAGATACAACCTATAATTCATGATCTATTTAATTTTTCGTTTGCCTTGATGAAATTATTTCAAGTCAAATGCCAATGAAATAGAAATGGCATTTTTTAAAAAGAAAATATAATATTTCTAATTACAATACATTGAATAAATTATAAAAAGAACAAGCATTTATAAAATATTTCATTTGTATTTCCTTTTGAGCTTTCAAAATCAAAATAAAATAAATTCTTTAGTTAAGTTCCCCCTAATAACCATTTTCAACATTTATAGCAATTATTTTTAGTTCTTTTCGAAATAAACCATATTTCAAGTTTGCTGCAATATTAATATGATGTTAAGTTAAACCATAATATCATTAAACTTGACTGCAACCTTAATACGGGGCTAAATTGAACCTAATATCATTCAAATTTGCCGGAATCTTAATATGGTGTTAAGTTGAAACATAATATCTTTCAAATTCTCTGCAATGCTTAATATGGTGTTAATTAAACCATGATATCGTTCAAATTAGCTGCAACATCAATATGGTGTTAAGTTGAGCCCTAATATAATTCAAATTTAATGCAATCTTAATATAAAGTGTAGTTGAACTAAAATGCTCAAATTTGCTGCACCGTTAATATGGTGTTAAATTCAACCATAATATCTTTCAAATTTGCTGCACTTTTAATATGGTGTAAAATTGAAACATAATATTATCCAACTTTGCAGAAATCTTTACATAGTGTTATGTTGAACGGTAATATCTTTCAAATTTGATGTTACCTCAATATGATGTTAAAGTCAACTTTAATACTATTCAAATCTGCTGCAGCGTTAATATGTTGTTAAGTTGAACCGTAATATCTTTCAAATTGGCTACAATTGAATTATAATACATATAATATTAAGTTGAATTATAATATCGTTTAAATTTGCTGCTAGCTTAATATGATGTAAAGTTGAATTCTAATCTTGTTCAAATCTGCTGCAATGTCAATATGTTGTTAAGTTGACCCATAATAGCGTTTAAATTTGCTGCAATGCTAATATGGTATTAATTTGAAGCGTAGTAATATCGTTCAAATTTGCTGAAATCTTAATATGATGTTAAGTTGAATCATATTATCGCACTTATTAAACATCTTAACAACTAAACATCTCTATATGTTTATTAACATGAGCGAAAACTCGAATTAATGTGAACTTTATTAATATTGAAGCAAATTTGAATCATATTAATGGTTCAAAGTATCATTATTGTGGTTCAAAGTACATCTAATTTTTCTGAATTTTTTTTTTTATTTGATAATTTTAATGCAGTAAATGCACTATGTGATTCAGATAATCATCGACGCGAAAAAAAAGTAAAATTTTGCTTTGAAAAATCTTTGTTTTTCTCCTTGTTCTTTTTTTTTCTCCACATTTTTGCAATATGTTATTCAGTCTTTAAAAGAATTTCAAATTATTCTGGCATAACATTCAAGAGTAACATTGTTTGGGGGAGAGAAATAACCGATCTCCGACCCACAACTATGTTATTTCTTTTTTCAATTAAGGGGACCCTAGACCCGACATTTTTTTCTTCCTCCCACCCTCGGGAGTTTCATAAAAAAAAAATAGATATGTCTACATACGCCCCTGGGTAGGAGAAGGAAAACAATGGTAAAAAAAAATGCTTGTGGTCGGTCTAACCCCCCCCCCCGGAAAAAAAAGAAATATTAAAAAATAAAACAGAAGCATAAAAGATTCAAATGCCAGAAATTCCAAATATACCACTAAAAGCACTCCTCCCCCGCGCAAGTGAGATATGTGCCCTGGCGCATCCAAGAAAGTTCACGTGCAATTTAAAAATGATTAATCTCGCCAAAAAAGAAAGGAAAAGCGTTTTTTTCCCACCCTCTTCGCCTTTTTTTTTTTTTTTTTTTTTTTTTTTTTTTTTTTNTTTTTTTTTTTTTTTTTTTTTTTTTTTTTTTTTTTTGGCGTC
The DNA here is from genome assembly GCF_043381705.1 of Parasteatoda tepidariorum. Classification (NCBI taxonomy): domain Eukaryota; kingdom Metazoa; phylum Arthropoda; class Arachnida; order Araneae; family Theridiidae; genus Parasteatoda; species Parasteatoda tepidariorum. The sequence goes on from NC_092204.1 coordinate 15,700,081, forward strand.
TAAAAATTCCCGATTCAGCCAACGCCTGGAATGTGCATGTTAAATGAAGTTCATTGGCGTGCAAAATATAAGGATGTTTCATTCTAGCTTTATCCCCTTTTTTTCTAATATTATTTCTTCTAGTGTGTACATTAAAAGTCAGTTTTATTATATTTTTTAAAAGATTCCTTTTTTTTGTGTGAGCTTCCCCATTTAATGTAATTCTCTCTTGCCGACTCCCCTTTCCCACCAAACGATTTTTTTTACTCCTTTTTTTGCCATTCTTCCGGAGAGGGGGGTGGGGAGAAAGGAGGAGGGATGGAGAGAATCTTTTACAATGCAAAAAGCGCCAAGTGAGTACAATGGATGCGTATTATTAATTTTTTCCTCACCCCCAGCCTAAAGCCACGGCGTTTCTAAAATTAAAAAACATTTGTCACTTATCTGTAAGAGTAAAAGATAGTAGTTCCCCAAGCTTGATTACGTTATTATTTATTATAATTCGTTATTATTGTCGAAAAGATTAAAACTGAGCTGTGGTGTTTGGTTCGTAAATGCATGCTTCCATTTATCAACTTTTGCCTTTCCACACTTTNTTTTTTTTTTTTTTTTTTTTTTTTTTGTTAAATTTAGTTTATGCATATTTATAGTTTTTTTTTTTTGCACTTTTTTTTTCATACTTTTTTTACGCTAAAATAGGTTCACACTTTTTTACCCCTTACTTAGGCTTAAGTACTAAAAGGTTTAAGAATATCTAAGAGAATTGAATTAAACTGCATTCTTTAAGTTTAGCTATTAATTATCTGATAAAAGTGTTATACATTCCAGGAGTTTGAAGTTTTTAACATAGTGATATGAGAATTAACTTTTCTAAATAAGGATGTTATAAGGCAGATTTACTAAAATAAAAGTAAGCCTAATAAATAATAATGCATTCCTTACAATTTTTCCATGAAAATAAATAAATAAATTTCGCATATAAATGAAATTTTAGACTATTTAAAATTTTTGATTTTTGAAAAAATTTTCCTTTTCCTCATAAAAATTACAATATTTTTTATTTTCCAAATAATATTAATAGCAAAAGAAAACCACCGTTCATGAAATTTTTGAAATTAGTGATGTTGATTATTGTAATAGAAAGTAATAAAAAATATTTCAAAAATATATATACATCTTTTAGTTTTGTTACTTCATAAAATCAAAATTGGAAATTTCAGATAATGACGATAAACTACTAAAGCGAGGAGTGTGTTCGCGTTATTGCGACTACCGTTCCCCATTGGTCGAATGCTTTTTTTTTTTTTTTCTTCTTCTGCTTTAACTTTTATGAACGCCATAATATTTTAAATATATAGATTTAAAAAACTGCTGATGATGAAATAATATTTGTTTTGTCTTCCAATGGGATGCATTGGTTTTTCATTTCAGCCAATAAACGTTACAAACGTCACAAAATTCTTTTCCATTTTCGATATTCAAATTTATATTCAAATCGCCACCAAGACATTAATTATGAATAATTCATCAAATAAAGAACATAAAAATTCTTTAAATTAATATTATATAAAAACGTTTGCTGGTGAAAATAAACATTAAAATTCTGTGTGGAAAAATATCAACTCCGAGTAATTCTAAAATTATCGTCTGCTTTTTTAATTTGTAAATTTGATCTTGTGTGTCGGAAATTGCAAGTCCTGCTTATGCCAGCCTAATTTTTTATGACTCTTACAACTCTTTATTTATGATTTAGTGTTGAAGTTGATCTAGACGATGAAGTTGATCAGTTAGAAAGCGTGCGGACATGAGAAACCTAAAGCACTCTTTTTCCTAATAAGTAAAAATTTATGCCTTATTTCACTTCGGGAAAAGGTTTGTTTGTTTCACTTTAAAATTATTTCTTTTTTGACTGTTTATTAAAATAATTTTCACAATTATTAAATATAACTTTAAAGTAAAAGCAACTTTATTTTAAAATGTAAAAGTTCTTAGAATCTTTCGATAATAAAATGTTGATTTCCTTTCCATGTAGCGCAAATGCGAGTTAGTTCCATCTAAAAGTCCTCCACGAAGGCAAATTTCTCCCATTACTTGATCCAGGAGCTCCCTTGTATTCTGGATTGGATTCAAAATTACAAGGTTAAGGAGGTAAACATTGGTAATTGCAATTGGTCGGCTGTTTAATGGTGGTTATTAAATAATGAGAGCCGTTTTGGCTCAAAAGATAAAACTCTCACTTTCCAATTAGATGACCTAGAACGAACCTGGCCATGACTGGTCGAAGCGAATTCCGCACCAGACTCAGACCGGCCACAGTGATAACGTAAAATATTCTCAGTGGTAGTCGGTTTATGGCTTAGAGTCCTCTTGCAGTCAGTTTAACCTTGCGAGGTTTTCGTGGTTTTCCTCTCCATGTTACACAAATGCGCGGTAGCTCCCTCAAAAAGTCTTTTATGAAGGCAAATTTCTTCCAATACTTGATCCAGGAGTTATCTTCAGGATCGGGTTCAAAATTACAAGACTACAGTGTTGAACATTGATAGTCGTAAACCCAAAATTGGATCAGCTGTTCAACGATGGTGATAAATTAGTATGTTGAAAAGCATGCACGCGCTGACCGAACTTAATTAATGCTGGTAGTATTATTTCACATTGTTAATAAAAATGCTTTGCATTTAATTTAATAACGATTTTTCATGCTTAATACTTCTTAGTTAAAAATACTTATAACCTCTGATATATACTTTAAAATGGTAATGTAGATATATAATGATGATAATAATATTTTGTTCTCTCGATTGATAAATAATAGGGGAATTTCATTAATATGTAATTGGAATCGGGTATGAAAAAGCTTTATTCGGGCATGCATGTTGCATTAAAATGCCCGGAAAGAATGTAAAAATTTTAAGTTGTTTCAAGCCCTGTTATAAGAACACAAAAAAAAAAAAGAGAAAATAAAATATTGATAAAAAAAAATTAAATGCCGGTGCCATCATTGGTGATTCGGCATTCATCAATGATTCTGATCCATCATTCATCTATTTCAATTAAGAATTGTTAGTTGTTCAATTTCATGATAGTAATCGTTCTTTGAGTAATTGTTCGTTAGATAATAATGTTCTATGCGTTATATGTAAATATACAATAATTTTTTACATGGATTTATGTAATCAGCAAAATCAATTATGTTCTAACATCACCTTAGACAATGTGTAAGCCTTATTCATTCATTAAGTATATTAGTCGAAAAGAAAATTTCTGAGAAAATCTATTTTTTAAGGATTACGAAAGAAGCATTTTTAAATGTCGAAAAATTAATCACTTTTAATGTAATCATAACAAATCCATCCAACAAGCTAATGTACGACAAAAAAAAACCTATATTTTCCTTCATTGTGATTTTGCATTATGAGCCAATTAAAAAACATTTACACGTTCCCAAATTTTACGATCCCTAAAAACCTGAAGGTTAAATGATACATTCAGTCAACCTTCTTTTTAAAGGCGCATCAAAATGTTTTTTTCACCAAAAATATTTCAACACATTCCGTCACACCAGTACACAACTACGAAAACTCAGTTTACGAAACTATGCTCTTAAATAATTCGTTCGCAAATGCTGTACATACGGAACTAAAAAAATAAAACTTAAAAAACTGAGAAAGATGAAATCACCCAAGCTATTTGTTTTTCGGGACTCTTTTATGCAGCACTTAAAAATCTACCTCATAAATGCTCTGGAATGTGCAATTTTTTTTTTTCTTCTTATATCCAGAGCAAAAAAAAAATATATAAACTGAAACAGATTTTTTATGGTTTTATTTTAATCTTAGAATGAAGGAAAGGTGAAGGGGAAAAGTTTGGGGTTGGAGGGTAAAAAAGTGATTTTGTTCTTCAAGTGGTTGTTTAAAAAAGAGAACAATTTCGTTGTTGCGAGAATGACTTTACGAACATGGAAAACGGTACTTGAGACTCATTCACGCGTTGGGTACTTGCGAAACACGTGAGGAAAATAAATTCCTTTTTTCATCTTCAACCTCGGAGCATTCTGGGAGTGAGGGGCATATTTTAAAATCACAGAGCAGCATAGTTTCCGGAAAGATGGGCCCTTATATCCTTTATGGTTATGAGTTTACGGTACACTTCCCATTCCAAGCCAGATTCTTAAATGTTTCGAGTACAACTAAACAAAAATAATCGAGATATAAATCTTCAAGTGGTCATTTCAGTTGTTGGTGTTGGTCAATAAAATATTGACTATTATTATTTCCTCCGTTTGCTTATTACGTAAGTTTTATAAACTAATATGTCAATTCGAACTTAAATTCTTACATTGTTGGAACGCAAAAAAAGAAAAAAAATTAATAATAATACTAATCGAGATATAAATCTTCAAGTTGTCATTTTAATTGTTAGTAATGATCTCTAAAATATTGAATATTATTATTTCATCCATAGCTTGTTGCATTAGTTTTATAAACTATTATGTCACTTCGAAGTCAAATTCTTATTTTGTTTTGAATGCAAAAAACAAAAATAATCGAGATAAAAATCTTCAAGTGGTCATTTAAGTTGCTGATATTGTTCTCTAAAATATTGGTTATTACTATCATTTCATCCAGTGCTTGTTACATTAGTTTTATAAACTAATATGTCACTTCGAAATCAAATTCCTACATTGTTGGAACGCAAAAAAAGAAATAATAATAATAATCGAGACATAAATCTTCACGTTGTCATTTTAGTTGTTAGTAATGATCTCTAAATTATTGAATATTATTATTTCATCCATAGTTTGTTACATTAATTTTATAAGCAAATATGTCACTTCGAAGTCAAATTCATATATTGTTGGAACGCAAAAAAAAAAAAAAAAAAAAAAAAAAAANAATAAAACCAAAAAAAAAAAAAAAAAAATTATAATAATGGAGATATAAATCTTCACGTTGTCATTTTAGTTGTTAGTAATGATCTCTAAATTATTGAATGTTATTATTTCATCCATAGCTTGTTACATTAATTTTATAAACAAATATGTCACTTCGAAGTCAAATTCAAACTTTGTTTGAAATTTTCAAGGTTCAGTGCCCCTGCTCGGTATACATTTGCCCGGTATGCCCTGCATCAATGTTTTTTAAGGTCAAATGTCAATGCCCAGTATGCATTTAACCGGTACTCCAAACACTGATGTTTCTACTAATCTATCTTCAACAAATATTAAAATATATCGAATACATATAATAATATCATCGAGTAAATTAATATAAAATCGGATATAACAAATATTTCGGACTTTCACCTAAGCGACTAAGAGATTGTTGACATTAACCGAGGAAACGTTTTCTTGATTTCCGTCATTCACTGTAATAACAATATAACAAGATAGTGTAATATTGCATTAGAGAGTATTCTTTCACAGGAACGCAAGTCGCACAAAAATAAGCAAAAGCCACCGAGAAATAAGACCGTTGAGATCTCCAAGGTCTTTTAGTGACGTCACATGAAAATGGAACAACAGTCCCGTTTGTCTGTCGGATATGTTGTTGTAAATAATAATCAAAAATGTATATAGCATTATTTTACAACTTTTAACAATGTCATATGCATGCGTAGTTTCAAAATGTAAAGGGAACTACAAAAATGGGCCTAAAGTATCGGTTTTTAAGTGGATTAATTCCCTAAACCCTTTCGGGCCGACTGTCACAAATACGTGCCAGCATAAAACTGTATCAATCAGGGTAAAAAGATAAAACTGCTAATCAAAGTAATTCTTTAGCAGTTTATTTGTGGGCGGAGTTATAATTGTTTGATTTATTTAATTCACCATTACTTTGTGCAAAATAAAACTATTTAGTTATACTTTGAATTAACATTGATTATATATATGATTAAACTAACAATAATTAAAGTAAAAGCAAAGTAAGTCTGTCAAATTAGTAACGACTACATTTAAGTTACCGTTTTTTATTTAATTACAACTTGATTCTGTTTTTGTACGAATGCTTTTCTGAATCAACCGTCCCCAAGGGGTTAAATGTAGTCGTTGCTAATTTGACAAACTTACTTTGCTTATCCTTTGATTATTGTTAGTTTAATCATAAATATAATTAATGTTAGATCAAAGTATAACTAAATAATTTTGTTTTGAACTAAAGTAATGGTGAATTAAATAAATCAAACAATTGTAATCCCGCCCGCAAAGGAACTGCTAAAGAACTACTTTGGTTGTCAATTTTATCTTTTTACCCAGATTGATGCGGTTTTATGCTGGCACGTATTTGTGACAGTCGGAGCGAAAGGGTTAAACAAGACAGTTATCAAATAACTCGACAGTTTTCAAAAAGTGGAGGAAGTGTTATTTATCATTGATATTCGCTTTTAAAGACTTTATAATAAGCTTTTTAATAGTGAAAGAAGTTGTATTTAAGAATTACAATGTTTTAAGTATTGTTTATTGTTAGCGAATACTAGAATATAAAAGCATTCGTACTTTTGTAAAGCTGTTAGACGCGAACAATTCTGCTCCAGAATATTATAGTAATAATTTTCTAGCTGAATCTCTATTTTGGGATATTTTTTTAAACAAATCTTACAAGAAAGATTGCCATAAATAAATTTATATGTTAGAAAAACTTAAGATTTGGAAATACTTTACTTTTTTATAGCAATCAACGAAAAATAATAAAAGGTCTATTTATTTTTGAAATACGATTTCAAAGTTTTATAATCTTAAGGATCGAAATACTATGCTAAATTACTTATAATTTATTTATTATTATTACTTCATAATTATTACTTAGATAAATTATTTTATCCTACTTTAATGTTATATGCGTCGTTTATTTGTAAATAATTGCAGTGTTTATGTTTAGATTATTTCCACTTGGAATTTAAATGTATATCCTACGATTCTGAAAGAATTCTTTAGAACCTATTTTAAAATAAAAATTTTCTGAATGTGTCAGTAAAATTATAATTTCTTTATTTGTCTCTTTTATGCCATGATATAACATATTTTTATTTGCCTCGTATTCGTTTCCTTATTAAATTATATCATTTCTTATTTTCATATATATGATTAAATCTAATATTTGATTACATATTAGAAAATAATAAATAATACACTGAAATAAAGTTTATTCTTTTGATACTAAAAATAGTTATGATGAGTCAAGATTTAAAAGAAGTTCCTATTAAACCATTTTCTATTATGAAATACACATACTATTGCTTCATAAAAAGCATCAAACAGTCCTACATGTTCATTTTACTGAATTATAACGTGATAAATAACAATAATTTATTCTAATAAAAAGCTAAAAATGTACCACTTGAAAAATATTTAAGTGCTATTAAATTAGCTAAAGTAAAAACATTTTACGTCGATAAAAAGTTTGAACTATTTACTATAGTTTTCTCTTAATACAAATCTGAATACCGTGTTATCTTATGATTCTAACTCTGTTCCTTACAACGTTAAAAAGACATGTTTCTTTCATTTTAAACACTGAATACAATCGCTTCCTTGAAGACAATTCAAGCGGGGAGGATAGCAACATCAAAAACGCTAAAAAATAAACATTCATGCTACTTGTAAATTTCACATTTTGAAGAATGCTTCCTTGTTTGCTGAGTCTACGTAACATTTCACATTTTTGTATTAAGTTTTAGTGTGGCTTCTACACTGTTCAGTCTTCTACAAACACATCAGCGTTCATATTATTCTATTCATGGCATTATTTTCTTTTTACACTGAAATAGTATGTGTTTTGATTCCATTTTGCAGTGTAAAAGATAAATGTCACAACGGAGAAGTAACACTGAAAATATGGAGAAATCTTATCTTGTTCAAATATATTTATTCCATGGTCACTATTATGCGTATAGCCGGTCAGGTGCCCGAGCGGTTAGCATGTGAAGCCAATGGCTGCGGGTTCGAATCCCGTTCAGGACGTGGATGTTTCTCTCTGTGTTGTTCTCAGTTATGTGTGAATGTGGCCCACCCTATGAACGTGTATCTGTGGCATTGTGGCGTAGGTCATGTTGCTCGCCTCTGAGACTCTGGTCACAAGATGCTTAACAGGCAAAGCAAAATGAGCAACACTTTCAGCCACCTTCCATGGCGAAGAACTATAAGTTTAAAAAAAAATTATAAAAGCGTATAGTCGGTACCGGAGTTCAGGTGTGGCTCCTTAAATAAAAAGCACTGTAGTTTCTGCAAGTTCTAATTATAATGGCCATTTCTCAACCTGAAAAACTAACAATAATTTTTAAAAAAATTTTGTATCCGTCGAAAACAAAAATTTGAACTTAAAAATTATGTGGCTTTTTCGTCATTCTATAAATTTGTATTTAGTGGCTGGGTGGCGCAGTTGGTTTGTCGTCGGCCATCTGAGCCCAAGTCTGCGGGTTCGATCCCCGGCCCAAAAACCGGATTTTCGGGATGCAGAAAATCCTCAGCGGCCATGTCGTATGATTATGCGGCATGTGAAAGATCCCTGGAGTGCCTTATTGGCTCTTGGCATTTCCGGCAAAATTAAATTCCTAGTGTTTTTTAGCATCCAAATAGAGTCACGGTGCTGCCATCTAGTGTGGCAAAAACTAGACCAAATTAACATGACCAACGGTATCTCACCCATTGTGGTGGTCCTGAAAGAGTGGATACCACCTCTGGAGAACGCACTAGGTCTGCTCATCGACAAGACCGATTGTGCAGCTGATTGGAAATAAAAAAATAAAATAATAATAATAAAAAATTTGTATTTTGATTCATCTTGGCAATTTCTATCCATCATCAATCCATTCTTACCTTAAATTATAACAAAAAATATTGTTTATTATCATCATTTAATCTGCATGCGGTTTTAGATGTAATAACAAAATTTTAATTCAATAAGAGCTCAACTAAGGTACTGTGAACAAGGAACCTAGATACCATTACCATACAATTTAACGAAAACTATTGCTTGACTTTTTTTTTAAAATAATTGCTCTGTATAGTGCTCCCAAATTTTTGTTCTTCACAAAGTTAGTAGTTTAACAAACTAAGAAACAGGATTAAACTTCCAAAGTGAAAGGTTTTTATTATTAGGATCAAAAGGACCCCTTCTGGCTGTTTCAGGTACTTCTATGATACTTTATTTCCCTAACTAACGAAAAGGCATGAAATTTTGATACTGTATACTTAGAAATAATTAAGAAAAGTTCGAAAATGTGAACTTTGAAGCTTACCTGTATCTTCAGCAGTAGGAAAAAAAAACATAAGAAATGGCAAAAAAAAGATCAAAATTACTTCTTTGGTGTTTCTAGTGTTAATTTGAGGCAAGGTATTAGCAAGGAATAAGAAAAAACCTTATTTTGGTTCCATTGTGAAATATAATCTCAAATAAATAATAAACCTTATTTTGGTCCTAGATTAAACCATAAGTTATGATATTAACAAATGCATCCGTTCGTAAGCTTATTATTTAACCTATGAAAAGTACCATATTTTTTCGTTTAACGCTGAATGAAATTTTCTAACGGTGTAAATTAAAGTAAACAAACTTGGAGGAAAAAAAAGTTCAAGTTGAATTACTTTTAAACCATAAGTCAAATAAATGTAAAATTTAGTGATCAATAAATTTAAAACTATTTTTCTAGTTACAATTAAGTGCAAACTCAACTAAAAATTATTGCGCGTTTTTTCTATTGAATCGAAATACTGACAAAAAATGTAAACCAAAACAAGTTAATTTACAGCATGTACAATACATTACAGCTAAACTCTTTAACAAGCACTAATTCAGAAAACGATAATCAGCTTCTTAACCACATCAACCAGCCAAATGTACCGGAACAATCAAGCAAGTAGTAGAAAAAAGAGATACACCCTTTAATCGGTTCGCTAACACTAATACATCAATTGAGGTATAAAACAACCCTATTAAAAGTCATTTTCCAACCCTTTATTTCCGTCCAACAAGCACGTGCAACCATACATCACCCTCATGGGTGTCACCATCTTGAAGAAGGCCAGAGGTTGAACAGTCGCTGCAGAAGAACGAAATGAGGCCTCAACCAACACTCGATGAGGTTCCATTACAAGCACACAGGCTTCATGAGCGATCCTTCATTGCGCATTCATGAGCTCGTATCTCTCTCGCCTGTTAATTGAGCGCGTGGGTTTACGGACATGGTTGGAGTCTACGTGACAATCATGCGGTCTACGAGCGATACTGGCACACTTCTCAACTTCGCAGACACACTGTTTTGTATAGTGATTAAAAACCAATTTATATATCATTCCATTCAATAGTTGAGATCATGGTGGTATTTCGAAGTGAGATGGATGCGATTTTTTTATGAATTCAACACCGTAACTTACTTACGTCGAAAATTAAATTAGGTTCTTCCTACTTTTAGCAAATTTATTTTCTCAAAACAATTTGGATTCCAAATTATAATGACTATAATTTTATATTTTATATCCGTCGTTGAACAGCCGACCCAAATTTTTGGGTTTACAACTTCTGATGTTCAACTCCATAGCCTTGCAATTTTGAACCAATCGAGAAAACAAGAAAACTCCTGAATCAGTACCCCCAGAGGTATTAATTTGTTAGGGGAACATGGAGGACTTTGATACTCGACAGATTTAACGTGCATCAGTCACCATTTACTACACGGGGAGTGTTCGGCCGGCTGCGATCGAACCCACGACCTCTTGGACATGAGCCCAGTGCCCTTCCAGCCTGGCTATCCCGGCCCCATAATGACCATAATTATCTTATTTACGGAAACCGTGGGACATTTGTCATCCTTTTTACTAAAATGCTTTATAATTCAACTTAATGAAACTTACAAGTTGGCATTAGTCCCTCAGTGAAATTATCGTAAAGACAAGGTGGAACACCGAAGTCAAGCATCACTGGCTACGGTTAGTTAGCAACTTTGATCAGCCTGCGAAGGGACCGAGGGTATGAGGTATTAGTCTTCGTTAAGCTGTTCTACCGTAAAGTGCTCGACTTCGCGTGTAGATCGTCGGGCTATCAAAGTAGGGGAGTCATCCCCTCCTGAGAGGATTAAAATTTTAATGGCATGTCTTTGAATCCTCCTAGGGGATGTTTCCCAGACCGTCGCCAATAGCCCATTGTGCAGCTCTAGTGCGACGTGAATAAAGTACCTACGTACCTATCTAGCTATACCATGAGAAAAACTTTTCATTAGAAATTCTCTTTCACCTTCCTAAATTTTCATGAAAAGAAATTTTCAAAACACCAGAATGAAAACAAATTATGAGAGCATAACTTAGAATTAAAGCAGTAAGAAAGTTCTCTTCCAATAGTTTTCATATGAAGTTATGCTTTTTTGTGAATATAGTTCTATTTTCATAACTGCTGTGAGTTGGCAACAGTTACTCGCGACTTTTAGGTCAAATTTAGCCTATATAAAGCCAGTGCTGTTAATGCTTATTTTGGAAATGGCGCAAAACGTCAATATGGAGAAAAGCCACAGTTTTATGAAAATGTTCTCTAATTTTTTAATATTTAAAAACTTACTCCAATTCTGCATTATCGGAGCTCATAAAAATTTGCAAACACTGAAAATGAGGCAGTAATTTTGATAATTTTATTCTAAGTGTGAAAATGTCGACATATTTAAAGTTATTTTACACACTACCAGATGTAAATGATAGAAAAGTTCATATTAAACACTACTTTTTCCAGCCTTTTTGAGGAAAGGCTTTTAAAATGTTGGCATAGCTACCAAAAGTTCTGAAAGCTTTCGTTTGTTATTGTCTACCATTGAATAAAATATTTCGTAGAAAGCGCCAGCTCTGCATAAGCTTTTATGTCTTTTTCTCCAGAGCCTGTAAGTGACGTAGCCTGTGTCTGACGTCAGACTATCATTTCTTTTCCATTTCTTTAAATCATTTGCATGGAATAAATTTTCAATTAAAAATTTTTGCGATTTGCATTTTTAAACATTTAAATGTATGAGTGTTAGTAAAAATTCTTCTTAAGGTGGTATATCATAATTTTAAAAAATTTACTACCTGATAAAAATTAAATAAATCGCTTAAACTTTCAAAAAATTTCGATTCAATTTTGGTTCTTTATTCTGAACTTATTTAGCTTTTAATTTCACATTTTATAGGTTGTGTTTTATAATTCAAATTAAGAATAATAAAAATAAATGAAAAATGAATTAAAATTGCGCTTTTTTCATGTGAATTATATTACCCTGCGCAACACTAATTAACAATTCCTTTTACTCAAGTCATGCGTGAGAGAGTGTTCTCCAAAATTAAAATTATCATGTCTCGTCTTCGTGGACGATTAACATTTAGAAGCATTTGTTATGATGGTTACTAAGAAAGACTAATTTAATTTCCATTAAAAGTGACATTGTTTGAGGTGAAGCAAATTCGGAAACTGTTTAAAGCGGTACAGTCTTTGTTTTTTAGAAATATTATTTAAATCTGCAACAACAAAAAAATTAAATACAAAAATTGTAATATTAATGTTTTTCATTTCATTGTATATTTAAGAAAGGTTTAGTAAACATTTTGCTGACTCTTATGCTTGTTAGTAAGGACAATTTATTCGTGTATTTGAAAGAAGAAAAAAAATTCTTATTTTGAAATTTTTTTCTAAGGATCTAGCAATATTTTTTTTTCTAAGATTAGTTTTTCTCAGTATTTTAAAATATTATCTCAGTTATTACGCTTCTGTCGTTAAAATTTCAGTTTATTGTTTATTCATTTGTATTTAATTTATTTCGAAAACTGAATAATTCAAAACATTTTAAAAGTAGTACTACTATAGGAGGAATTCAAAATTAAATTTTCTAATTTATCATTTACATATATACATTTACATACTAATGTAAATACATACATATCATACGATGCCCCTTAAAAAGTGCCTCCACCGCCGTTCAGGGTATCCCAGCCCATCCTTATATGGATATGAAATACAGCGTACATTACCAGTGTCTTCTTCTGCGTTGAAGGTAACATTTTCCAAACACGGCTCATTTCAATTTACTTGCAATAATTTAGATCTATGATAAACAGAATCATCTTTGAAATGACTTATAAGTTTACAAAATAAACTATTGCTAAATTGTTTAATATAAATTGGGAAAAAAATTTAAGCTATTATTTTTTAATTTTATATTTCAGAACAAATCTAACTCCTATAATCTAACTGGTTTTTGTTTAGAAACAATTAGACTGTTTCTTATAGTTAAATAATACCAAAATATATTTTCGCTTGTAATTACAGCTTCAGAAAAAAAATAGATCGTCAAAGGGTAGAAATAGATATAAAAAAAGAATTATTCAATTAAATACGTGTGCTCCATTTTATTTATTTATTTGTGTATGCATTATATATTACCGTGCATGACCGAAATCAAGAAAATGTCGACTTTCACCGGTGAATGTCAACAATCACATTGTAGCTTTGGTGAACGTCAGAAATATTTGTTATATCCGATTTGATATTAATTTATATCGTTTGTAAAATTATATTTATTCGATATTTTAATATCTGCTGAGGATAGATTAGAAGAAACATCAGTGCTCGGAGTAACAGGCAAATGCATATCGGTCAGTGGCACTTGACCTTAAAAAAAAAGCATTAATGTAGGGCATACCGGGCAGTGGCACTTAGCTAGACCTAGTATATATTTCGTACATTTACCCAAGCGACTATGTGATTGTCAATAATCACCAATTTCTGTCACTGACAGTAACATAGATATATAATAGAAAGTTTGTTTTATGTGTTTCTTGGGTGGGAGTTCACAAACTTAGTACAAGTCGTTAAAAAATGAACATGGAGCCTTAATATTAAAAAAGAGTTACACGGAGAAATAATATATATGTTACCGTTAAAGTATGAAATCCGTTATTTTATAGAATACCTAGTTATTCCATGAAATAACTGATCATGTCCGTTAAAGTGTAAAACTCTCTTGTATTTCACGGTTTAACTAGTTATTTCATAGAATAACGATCTGCAGCTCGTTAAAGTATAAAATAATCTATATCATAATCATATATCTCGCACGACAAATAGATACACCTTCCACCCCTACTGCATTCATGAACTATTCAACAACAAAAATTTTTGTTTTAGAAATAATGTTCTTTGTAATTCCAAGTGTCATTTTAGTAATCCTTGTTGTAACAAATGATTTTCTGGTACGTTTCTATAAATACCATTTATACGCTGCATAAATTGGATAAATTGCTTCTTTTTCATTTTAATTGTCTATCATTAGTTTATTTATAGAATACCTAGTTATTTCATTTTAGATAAATTTTTTATTTTACACTTTAAGTGTCTCTCATTAGTTAATTTATAGAATACCTAGTTATTTCATAGAATAACTAGTTAAAGTGTCAAATTAATAACATATTACACACTTTAACGGACACGATCAGTTATTTCATGGAATAACTAGGTATTCTATGAAATAACTGCATTATATACTTTAACGGTAACATATATGTATGTTAAAATTTCACTTGTTTGGTGAAATAGTGTAAAAAGCTAAACTAAACCCTTTTGAGAGTTGACTATCTGGGGAAACTGTAGGGGGCCAGCTTTTGACCATTTCTTTCATTCAAAACATTGGGCTGATGTAAAGTCTAAACAACAGCGCCAAACAACAATGAGGGAATATTTTTGTAACAAATAGGCTTGTAAGTGTACTAATAACAGAATAAATTTTTAAGTGTTCAAATAATTTTGTTTTGCTAAAGTTTTCAAATAACATGTTTTCGTCCTCTGATATTTTAAGAAATTATTTTTATTAAACACTTCACATGCATAAATAATGAAATAATTTTTTTAAAAAAGTTAGTTAAATATTAGAATTATATGCAACAAATTGAAGTTCATTCGGGTTTAAACACGTTTCGTAAGATATTCATTTGGCTATTTGCTAAATAAAACTTATCTAAGTTGACCACTAAAATAATGCCCCACAACTGGTCAACTTACACAAATTTTACTGTATATATATATATATATATATATATATACATATGTTACCGTTAAAGTACATAATGCAGTTATTTCATAGAANTATATATATATCTGTTTTGATTCTTTTTTCAAAAAAAGGACAGGTATTTTACATGAAACCGATTTACTCCCAAAATTAAAAATCAGTCACCCAGTTCCATGACTTCAAATGACAAAAGTTGAAAAGTGGAAAACACCTATGAAGTTTTTGTTTTGAATCAATACAGCACTCTACCCGAAGTAAGAAAATAAATTGTTTTTCACGTGACACTTAGGGTTAAGTATATTCCATATCTGCACAACCATTTCAAGCAATTGTCGAAGTCAGAGGAGCTAAATTAAATTTGACAGGAAACACTTGGGTGTTTCCATAACATATTTCAAGTTAACCGTAGAACAAGGAACAATGCTTAAAGTAACAAGGTCGTTTTGCATATTTGATACAATTCAATTAGTTGTACCTTCATAAATAGGTTAGAGTTTAGGTGCACTTAATTAATACATCAAATGCGGACGCAATGTATAAATTACTGAAAATTTTCTTATCTGAAATTATAATCTTTGTTAAACAATTTATGTGTTAAAGCAGTGCGAATGCATAATGCAGTTTGCAAAATGAAAAAGATAAGAGCTACTAAATTTTTTTAAATCTAAATGTAGAATATTTGTTGAACAATTTATGTGTTAAAGCAGTGTGAGTACATAAACGTGCAGTGTGCAAAATTAAAAAGATAATATAAGTTACTATAATTTTTATCTAAATGCATAATATTTGTTAAATAATTTATGTGTTTAAGTACTGTGAACACATAAACGTGCTGTCTGCAAAATTAAAAATATAACATAAGCTACTAAAAAAATTTTTATCTAAATGTAGAATGTTTGTTAAACAATTTATGTATTAAAGTAGTGTGAATGCATAAAAGTGCAATTTGCAAAATGAAAAAGATAATATAAGTTAGTAAAATTTTTCTTATCTAAATGTAAAATTTTTGTTAAACAATTTATGTGTTAAAGTAGTGTGAATATATAAGCTGGCAGTCCGCAAAATAAAATACATAGATATCACTCTGAATAACTTTTACTCGAATGATCAGATTTTCACAAAATAAGTAGTAATCTTAATGTTTCGAGAGTCTAACCCTAAATATGCTATTTTTTTTGTTAGTGCAGACGATATTTTAAGTTACGAAATCAGACAGAAAACTTTTTTTCCGAATAAACAAGCTTTTTTTTTCGACAGATTTAGACTCTCAATCCTCAAATTATAACGGGAAGCCACAATCTAGAAAATATAATCCACTAGTTTTATCAGAACAGCAGTGGGGGGGGGGATTTCATGCTCTGCCTAAAGCATAAGGTTTTTACCTTTAATAGTACATAATACGGGCATGACTTTACACTTTATCTTACAACTCTAAGAAGAGGGTTAAATATAGTTAAAATAGAAGGGTAAAAAAAGGGGATAGGTTCGTATTCGACTATGGAACCCTAAATGATCGAACTTCGTTTGGCGGAAACCCTACTGGCACTATAAAGAAAAAGTTTATTAAATGCTGTAAATATACTGATTAAATGAAAAAAATACCACTAATTATTTTGAAACTATTTAATGCGCGAAATGAAATATTTAATATTATGAATTTTTTCTCTGTACATGCATTTGCTGAAAATGAATTTTAAAAAAAAGTTGAATTATGGTTTTTAAAATAAGAACTGCTATAAATGCTAATTATATATGTGGTTTTTTATTCCACGGGAAGTGCAAGTGAAATCTATGTGAATTGTTTACGTGGTGATGTCACGGAATTAGTATTTCGAAAACCATTTTCGTATTTATTATTTTGAAAACTGTGTAAATTTATTTTTATATAATTTGATTAATTATTATTTAAAATGAATATGTGAATTTTCAGTTTAGAAAATCTGCATCCTCCGTCAACATTGAAATTTGCTTTTGAAAAGAACTATTGCAACCTAAGCGACGCGTATTGTTCCATCGACGTCTCAACATCAAGCTTGGAAAAAAAAAAGCTACTCGTGTTTCATAAATGTCCGAGAAACGGGAAAAAAAGACATGTGACAGATCAAGTACACACTGTCCAAGACCTTTATTCATAAACATCCGAGCAACGGGAAAAAAGACTGGTAACCGATCAAGTACACACTGTCCAAGACCTTTATTCATAAACATCCGAGCAACGAGGAAAAAGACTGGTAACCGATCAAATACACACTGTCCAAGACCTTTATTCATAAACATCCGAGCAACGGGAAAAAAGACTGGTAACCGATCAAGTACTGGTAACCGCTACCCAAGACCGTTATTCAGAAAGTTTCGATCAACAGGTAAAAAGACTGGTAACCGATCGAGTCCTCACTGCTCAAGCCCGTTCGTCTGAAACATCTGAATAGCGGGAGCAAGACTGATGGTAACCGAGCGAGAGTGCACTTCTCTATTTCGGCAACACCAATATGCTGAATAAATTCTTATGAAATGAATTAAAGACCTACACAAACGTCATCAGTAGAAAATTTGCTCAATTTCGTTTGTTATGCAATTTAAAAATGAAACTGCTAGCTTTCGCTGTGGAGGAAAAGTGAAACTAACTGATTTAAATGCACCAACATTGGAATTCGTGTCTATTGTTATAGTTGTCAAAGAATGTGATATAATTCATCAGCATAGAAATGAAGTGACGATGATGACGTTTAGATAGTCAGAAACGCATCGATTATAGGGTGCGTTAGAATATGTTATTTTATTTTGGCAATGAGAGGATGGGTACCATTTCAACATAAAATTGAGAAATCCACAAGCAGACGAGGAAATGAATTAGAGACCTAGTGAAATGAATTACTGTGCATATCGAATAACGATTCGCCAAAACGCTGAAAATCAAATCCTAAAATGTCGACAATTATCCCATCGCGCATTGTTGATGTGTATGCCAAAATTGAAACCGAATGCCTTCTCTATACTTGATTAAATTAAACTAAATTGAGTTCAGAAGAGTACATTCATTTAATTTGACATTCATTTAATTCATAATTAATGAAGGCAACGTTAATCCTATTTGTTTAGGGAAAACTGCCGGCTATCGTGAAGTTGTCAAAAAAAAATTCAGTAACATATGAACAAAAGTCGCATTAAAATAATGTAAACTATTTTGATTTCGATACACGTAGTTTCCTTTAAATACAATTAAATCTGGAGGCGTTGCAACGCCTGCAATGTACAGCTAGTTTGATACAAAATGAAATATTTATTCATATAAAAATTTTACTCTTTGTTTAAAAAAAAAATTAAGCATTCTTACAATGGCAGAGTTCGTTGAGCAGCAGGAAAATCGTGGACGTTAAGCTCCACAACCTCGTTCGATTTAGACCCATCTGGAACCCATCGATGGATGGGTTTCAAGACGCCACTGGGGAATGAACTCCTGTCCTTAATAACTCAATGACGTTTTTATCGGGAACTATAATATTTTATCTTTCTTCCTTTCTTGCATTTTATTACTCAAGTGTATCGGAATTAAAATTTTCATTAACCAGTCTACGAACGTGTGTGTGGCGGATGTAGTATTCCTGGCCATAGATGGTGCTACTGACAAAACAAGAACTGCCTTAAAATCGCTAGGATTCCCATATTAGGCTTGCTGGTATTTTGCAAGTGGCATTAGTAACAACAACAACCTGATGAAAATCGATTTTTTCTTTCATTATTTGAATATTTCATGTAGGGTTCAATGAATTTATTGTCAGTCCTTAATTTTTTTTTTTAGTTTCCAGTTATAAAAATACCTTTTCAAAATAATTTATTTAGGCGGTAAAATACGAAACTAAAAGTGTGCATGAATTATATTTTTGTGCATTCATTATTAAAAATACTAAATTTTGTTTCTTTGTATTTCGTTTTCCGATATTAACAGAATATGTGATAATTATTTTGCTTGCTACTATAATATCGAAATTAGCTTACATATTGAGGTAATATCGGATAATTTTTACTTTTGTTTCTCTCTTAATTCGTCTTGTAAATACCTCATATATTGTTATAAGATTAAATGAACTAGGTAATTTTATGAATTACTGTCTACTACATTACGTGTGGGCTCGACTCACACTCGAAAATCGGAAACATTCTGTTTCCTTTCCAGATCGAAAAAAAAAGAAAACAAAACATCACAACACATAACTCAAGTTCAAATATTTCCTCCCTATGCATCACAAACATTGTTGCGGTTCACGCCCCTTATTATATCCCCTATCACGATATTAACACCCTTGAAAATCGATTGGAAGATGAAGTAATTCGATTGAGATACCCCCACCTCTTCCCTTACCCCCTTTCGAATATTCTCCAGGTGTTAGCCAAGCAGTAACCACAGATGAAACCACTCAAAAACAATCGACACCTCTAGATAGATAGAAATCTGGGAAGTTCAAAGGCGTGCTGGCCACCTCCCATATCCCCCTATCCCTTAAGGGGTCACTTGTCCTTTTTTACATCCCCCGGAATCCATATAATAACCCTCAGAGCAGTTTTCATTAGATCCCAAAGCTCTCTTCATTACATTTGGCGGCCTCTTTTGAGCGGGGGGCTTGACAAATCAGACCTATAAATCAAAATATTGCCCCCCCCCATCCTCTTAATAGGTAGACCCCCTTTTCCCCTTCTTTTAATGTGGCTAATGTTTTAACACAACGGGGGGTCAGAAATAGAAAACGAGGAAAGAACAGATGAAACCAGAAGGAAAAGAAGAAATGAAGAATATGGCGCCCGCAATTAGCGAGTGCTGCCCCCTGGAGGCACGGCTGCCAATGACATAGGAGCAGACGATGATGGATCACCAATTTTTCCGACTGTGGAATTATTATTATTATTATTTTTTTATTATTATATCTTCCGCCGGTTTTCACTAATCACTTTTCTCGAGTTAGCTTTTTTTTTCTATTCTTTATCGCAGCTTTTTAATTTCTTTAGTCTCATTACATGTCAAATGTCTCAGATATGCGTCATATTTTGCGATGAGATCAAATTATATTTAAATTCCTTTCAGTTTTTATGTTTGTTGTGGTGGCAGCAGTGGTAGCAGCGAGTATCCCCCCCCCCTTCTTTGATTTGCTGTGGTGCTTTCGCTGCGGTTAGTCTTGGCTACTGGGCATACTTTACTAACTTTTGTGTATTCTTATTATTTTATTTTTTTCCTCTAGATGTGATTTTACACTGCCCCATGGTGTGGAAAATATTTTGAATTTTGTGTCTATTGTTCATAGTTGACAGGTGAGTAGTTCACTTGGGCGCCACATGTTCCGCCTGACAAAATTCGGAAAAAGTTAGTGAACTAATGTCGCCGAAAAGCTGTAAATTAATTACTACGATATTTGGTAAATTCTTTTACTACAAGAATTCACTTCAAGGTTTCAACTTTTGATGCTTCACTGCAACTAGTGCTGAATGCTGTTTTATCAAGCTAAATCTTTAAAGGTTTAAACTTTGAATTTCAATTTTAATACAAGAAATAGCACTTAACATTATCTATTTTATTTTGCCCTAAATAACTCATTTCATTTTCAGAAAACAACTCTTATTTCCTTAAAAACTTATAAACATATACTAAATATGTATACTCTCAGATAAGTTGGTACAACATTGAACCATAATATCGGTATATTGAGCTATATGCAATTGAACCATGTTTACCTTCAAGTATCGAACAATCGAATTTAAGAAATACGATGATATGTTTCAACTAAGCAGTATTTTAGGGTAGATGCAAATTTGTAAGATATTATTATTATTTATTTTTTAATATTTCATATTCGTCCTTGAACAGTCGACCCGATTTTGGGTTTATGACTACTAATGTTCAACTCCATAGCCTTGTAATTTTGAACCAATACAGAAGACAAGGAAACTCCTGTATCAGTACTCCAAAAGGTATTGATTTGTTATGGAAACATGGAGGACTTTGCGACTCGACAGATTTAAAGTGCATCAGTCACCACTTACTACACGGAGAGTTTTCGACCAGCGGGGATCAAACCCAGTGCCCTACCAACCAGGCTATCCCGGCTTTGTAAGATATTATGGTTCAATGCACAACTAAATTCTAACATTGTATAAGATTACGAATAATGAAGTTCACAAAGAGAAATAACCAATGATCATTTTACGGGCTGGGATAGCCTGGTTGGTACAGCACTGGGCCTATCTTCAAGAGTTCGTGGGTTCGATCCCCGCCTGCCGAAAACTCCCCGTTCCCGTGTAGTAAGTGGTGACTGATGCACGTTAAATCTGTCGAGTCGCAAAGTCTTCCGTGTTCCCATAACAAACCAAAACCTCTGGGGGTACTGATCCAGGAGTTTCCTTGTTTACAGGATTGGTTCAAAATTACAAGGGTACGGAGTTGAACATTAGTAGTCGTAAACCCAAAATTGGGTCGACTGTTCAACGACGGATACAAAATATAATATAAAATTAATTACTACGATGTTTGATAATTTTTTTTTTTTTGGCAAGAATTCACTTCAAGATTTTAACTATGGATGCTTCACTGCAACTAGTGCTGAATGATGTTTTATCAAGCTAAACTTTTAAAGGTTTAAACTTTGAATTTCAATTTTAATACAATAAATAGCACTTAATATTTTTTCCTATTTTATTTTACCCTAAATAACTTATGATTTCATTTAAAAAAACAACTCTTATTTCTCTAAAAGCTTACAAACACATACTAAATATGTATTCTCTCAGATAAGTTAGTACAACATTGAACCATAATATCAGTACCTTGAACTATATTATAATGCAAATTTGTTGCAAACGTGATAAGGTGCCGTATTGAACCATGTTTGTCTTCATCGTATAATCGAATTTAAGAAATTCGATAATATGGTTCTACTAAGCACTACATTAGGGTTGAAGCAAATTTGTAAGATATTATGGTTCAATACATCACTAAATTTTAACATTGTATAAGATCCTGAATAATGAAGTTTACTTAGAGAAATGGCAAAGGAACGTTTCAGCACTATAGCAAGTAACATTATTAGTGCCACCAAAAAATAGAATTAAGAGTGTCATCATTATCATCAGTACTTCTTCATACTGTATTACGGCACTTACGATGATATTAGTAATAGTATCATATGACAGTATGATAAGACAGATAAACCAACAGTCAACTGTCTTTGTTTATTACATTATTCGTGTTTCTTTTAGTTATTAAATTATACTCTCAAAAGTTTTGGAGCACCATAAGCTATACTATCTTTCAAATTCGTTTCAAACCTGAAACTGTGTTAAAATGTTTTAAATTCGTTAAAACTTAAAGCATTTTAACCAAATTATTGCACTTTTTAAGTTTGACTACAAAATACTTAAGTTTGCAGAAAATTTGAACCGTATTTTGCTTCAAAATACCGATATTACGGTTCAAAAGTTAACTAATTTTTTCAACGAGTATACTTCTACACTAAGTTACACTTAATTTTTTACATACTAAACAATTAATGCTGCCATGCATGTAATTTCATTTACATTCTAAATATTAATAGTAAAGTACCTTAATTATCATACTACTGTTGAAGTAATTTATCACAAAAATATATATATTAAAAAAAATCGAAAAGAACATTCGAATTATTAAGAAAATTAGTTCCAACAATTGTTGTTTTCGCAAACTGTGGTAAAGAACAACAGCGAAATCGTTTGCAGCTCACGTAGGCAATGCTGGGAGAAGAGCCTCACTTAAATTGCCATGGACCATATTGTTCATCTTATTTCGGGAGCCCATTGTGTCGGTAGTAGGGTGAGCACAAGCGAAAACGATTGACAATCTGGATAGCCTTGTTTTTGAACGCCAGCAAATTTTCCTTCCCTAATCAGTTTAAGCCCCGTTCTTACTGGAAGAATGGGGCGCGAGAAATCAAATTCATTTGTAACCATTGAGAGAGTCAATTCAATTTGATGGTAGGTGTTAAGTGCATATGGGGAGTCCCTAGCGAACGCTGGATACTTTTTTTTGTTGTTGATGTTGTTCTCTCTGCCTTGGATAGTCTCCCCACGGACACTATAAAGTCCGTATGGGGCAAAAAGGAACTGTTTTAACCCCGTAAATAGCCCCTTGCGCAAAGGCTTCATTTTAAGCAAATGCTTAGTGACAGGTCGAATTGTTGAAAGACCCCGATCCTTTAGGTTGAGTGTTGCAGGGTTACAGCTGACACAAACGTTTAAATTGTTTTGGCCTTAGTACAACGAAGTTTCTGTAGTCGCCAAAATAAAAGTATGCCAACAGTAACACCATAGTCAAAATTTAATAAAATTATACTCTTAATGTGAAACTCTTAAAAAAATGTAGACATCAATGTTAATTTTTTTAAATTCCATTAAACGCTATATGGAAAAAAATTTCATGCTTTTGATAGAATGTAAATGTTAATGATAAATTAATTTTAGTTAACTCCCTGTTGAAGGTGCCCACTAAAAATATGCTAATAATAAAAATAAAATAATAAAAAACTTATTTAGCTTACAATAATGAATTTGTTCTACCTTTTCAGGCCCCCCGCTGAGGATTTCAAATTATTAGCCAGTAAATTAGCCAAATATCCAAACTATCAGCAAATTTTCGAAAGTCTTAACCTAATGCAAATCTTAACAATTTCTTATGATTAATTTTTTCCCCATAAAAACTATTTTACGGTAGTTTGCTTCAGACTTATGTTATTTGGACCCAATTATATTTGGTTATGTGGAGCATTTTCTCTATAGCAAATAAAAAAATACTGATCTGTACTACTGAAAAAATACTTATCTGTACTGTAATCGAATGAAAAAATACTGATTTGTTTAGAAAAATTCCTTTTGACGTAATTTTGAGAATAGAGTTAAATGTATGATTTTCTTTCCAGTGGAAAAATTCGCTCAATATTTTCTCCAAAACACAATTTTATTCGCTAATTTTAAGATTTTATCGCATCTGGCGAGGTGACGAATGCTTAGCGCGGAACCTGCTTTTAACTCCTTCTTTTTAAATCCTTCTATCAACATTATAATATTTATTTTTTTATGCGTAAGATATAACTTACGTAAGTTTTATAGGAAATTAACGATGAAAATGCTTTAGTTTTTCTTACTTTTTGTTAAAGACATCATGGCAACAGTGTATGGTAAATTTTGTCTAAATGCTTGATAGAACTGTATTGATAAAAAAAATTATATATTTCTGTCAATACAGTTCTATCAAGCATATATTTGTATTTGATAGAATGTATGCTACTGCGATAAGTTGCTCTATTTAACTCATTGTTTAAGACATCCCATCAACAACCTATGGTAAGCTTTGTCTAAACGCTTGATAGAACTATCGTGTAGATTGATGAATTTGAAATGATGAATTTGCTTTAGTTTCAAATTATTTGTTAAAGACGTCATATCAATAATTCGTGACAAATTTTGTCTGAACGTTATATTAAACTATCGCATAATTGATAAAAATTTATGTAATAATGATGAATTTGCTTTTATTTTTGACTCACTGTTGAAGACGTTATATCAACAATCTACAATCCAAAATTACTAAGCTAGGTAGTTGAATATTAGAAATCGAAAACCTAAAACCTAAGAAGAAAGCTAACAAATTGGGTCGACTGTTCAACGGCGGTTATTAAAAAAAAAAAATACTCAGTAGAAAATTGTGAAAAGTGACAAGTTTTGATTAATGCATTGTATGTAACTTAAATAAAATTAATTATTTTTACAATTGTATAAAATAATATACAACAATTCAAATTTATTAAGTCGACAAAAAGTTACATTTTATTGATCATTCATATTGATGTTATGACAAAACAGCGCCAATGAAATGATGGGAGCACGAAACTTGGCAACCCTTTCTATGAGAGGTGCATTAAATTCCTTAGGGATCGGTCTAGTTCTCTCTCACCCCAATGAACTACCCCCTGAAAACCAGTTGACATTTTAACGAACCGTCACCAGAATTCCCAGAGGAGGCTACTTTCATCACCTATAGGGGTAAACTGAGTACTTCCCCCTCTCCTATTCAGAACAATATAGTCATAAAAAAAAATTGGATTTTTATTGTTATCTCATATTTATTTATTTTCTCATTGTTTCCATTCTATATTCAAATTTCAAACAAATGTATTATGTGCAGAAATAAAGCAACTTATGATAAATTTAAATTTAAATGACCAATAATCGAGTTTTAGATCCTTGATCGCTAAAAGAAAAATACGTTTTATCTAAAAATTTATTCTATCAAAAGATATTATTTTTCGGTTATTTTGAATTGATTGTTTCAAAAATGACATGTATTTTGAAAATATGCCTATTTTGAAAATATCTACATAGTGATAAAATATGGATTTTGAAAAGATGTGTTTTTAGTATACACATGTATTATTAACAACATAAATTTAAGAAACACCTGCATTTTGAAAGTATACGTATTTTTAAAACAAATCTGTTCTGCAAATATTATGTATTTTTAAAATGTATTATATACTTTGAAAATAGTTTATCTCTTTCCGAAATAAACAACGCAGTATAAAAAAATTCTGCGGGTAAATTAGCTAAGTTTTAAATTTAGTTCTCACAACCTATAGAAAAAAAATAGGTGCTCACTCCAAAAAATTTCACAGCGTATGAGAAAATATAAGTTTTTTTTTTTTAATTTATGGACTGGCTAAGGTTGAATTGAACACTTTTCATATTTTTTTTCACTTTTTAGGGAACGTTTTTTAGCAATAACGAATTTAATAAAAAATAAGGGAAACCTTCAAATTTTTAATTTTTCACCGTTTATATGGGAAAAAATATCTTGCAGCTGCTAAGAAACAGACTTAACTTTCTAACCCTGGTTTGCTAAACCCTGGCTGAACAACGAGGATCGCTCCCCAGTTCGACTCATTTGAAACACACTTTTAAATTATAAGCAATACTAATTAGATCTTCAATATGCTTAATATTTATCCTTTTATTAGCTTTAATAAAAAAATACTCAATTTTAACTTCTTTTGATGGTGATTAATGATTTCTTTTATCATTTAATGGTGCCTCTTGATTTCCTTGGTCAGTTAATGGTGCTCAATGGTTTTTAGTGGTGCTAGTTTGTTTCCTTCATAATGCTATGGTGCTAATTGATTTATTTAATAATTTAGTGATGCTTCTTAATTTCCTTCATCTTTTAACGGGGCTCTTTGAATTTCGTCATCATTAAATGATGCTTATTGATTACTTTCATCATTTAATACTAGTCGGTAAGTTCTTTCAACATTCATTGCTTCCTTCATTGTTTAATAGTGCTCGTTGATCTCCTTCATCTTTTAATGGTTCTCATTGATTTACATATTTGTTCGTGTAAATAATATAAGAGTTATTTTAAATTAGATTAAAATCAGCGTCTGTTGTGGCATCGAAGTCACAATCAGAAATATTTCTGTTTTATTTCGGTTTAACACGATTTGTCGAAGTATATCTATCATGATCAGAAA
Organism: Parasteatoda tepidariorum; assembly: GCF_043381705.1. Taxonomy (NCBI): domain Eukaryota; kingdom Metazoa; phylum Arthropoda; class Arachnida; order Araneae; family Theridiidae; genus Parasteatoda; species Parasteatoda tepidariorum. The sequence goes on from NC_092204.1 coordinate 15,726,609, forward strand.
TATTTCTGCTTGATAAGCTAAAATAATTGGTTATTATTTATTTATTTTTTAAATATGAACACGATTTGTTGAAGCTGTTACAAAGAGTAATAACATGAAATCTGGTAAAAATAATCATGTAAAGTAGTTACAAATAGAAAAGTTATTTAGCTAAGTATTAAATAATTGGTTTGTTTAAAAGCTTTTTAAAAGAACAAGCTGAATATTAAGCAATTAAATAATTGCCATACATATCTAATATCCTAATCATTTATTACATATATCATGTATACACAATCCACATCGATATTTTAAATTTTAATGTATAATCTCATCTAAATTATACAGTTTCTGTGAAGTGTTGGATGCAGCTTTTGACCACAGCTGAGTAATTAATCGGATTCTGCATTTATCTCATAATGCATCCTGAATAGCCTGACGTACAATGGGATTCTCATCATTTACAGTAGAGAGCTTTCATTGTGAGCTACATCCTATATTGAAGCAGTTAGCCTATATGCAGAGGCTATTTAATTGATGAATCTAACACAAAGTTATAAAACTAGTTATCATTTCATAAATAGATATTTTCCAAATTATGTCATTTACCAGTGTATTGAACATGTCCTCAACTGCGCATTTTTGTATTAAAGTTTCAATTCAAGTTTTAAAAACTAAATCATTGGATAATAATAATTATTTTTTTAAAAATTTCCTTTCGAACTCTTAAAAGGAAAATTTAATGACCAAGAGTTTGTAAGAGTTGACAATACAATTGACAAACTTATTGACAGTCAAAATTAATGACTAACGTTGTAGGCAGTGTCCGTTTCTTCTAATATGGTGCAATACACCTGTTTTATTTGCTTAGACGCAGGGAATGTTGGGATTTATATTGTCAATAAAATGCAAAAACTACATCACAGCTATAACTATGAATTTAAATTACATTTTTAGAAATTTGAAATTAAATTTTTGATTGAATTGAATTTTCAGAAGTTTAAAAACGAAAAACTTTAAATACTAGAGAGCATTATTGGATGTTAGTAGAATGATATTCATTCAAAAATTGAAGCAAGAACTAATTAAAAAATTCCACATACTCTGATAGGAATTATTTTTCAAAAACTTTCCATATTTTGGGAAATTTTTTAAACCATATAATGGCAAAAAAAGAACCAATTCAAAAGAAGTGAAAAAGAAGGTGAAAAAGAAAACAAGCAAATCCAATATTCTACTGGAAAATCTCAGTAAGGGCGGCAACTATGACTGTTGTACAACTACAAGGATTCTCATTTGTTCTACGAAAATACAGACCATTTTCAAGCGTATTTTAATGTGAAAAGGTTAAAAAGCACATTATTATACAGGGAAACCTATTAATGGCAGTAACTATTACTATAGTTGATCTACAAGTATTCTCAATTGCTGTTAAGGAGCACATTATTATACTGGAAAACCCAATAATGGCATCAACTATGACAGTACTGCAACTACAAAGATTCTCAATTGTTCTGCAAAAAACACACCATTTTCAAGCGCATCTAGATGAAAACAGTTGCGAAGCACAAATGAGGATACACTCCATTTAGAATTGTTCTTTAGCAAATATATTATGAACCAGGACTTAACATTATTTAGTTTTTATGAAGAAAAAAATTTATAGACCCACAGAAAAGCTAATTATTTTAAACGCTACCAACTTTAATTAATTCGTTTTTTCTTAATACAGAAATGCATTATTGCAAACTTACAAACAACGAATTGTCTCATTTTTTTATGTTCCTGATCTTTTTTAGAACTATTTCGATTCGCCTTCATCATAGCTAGCAATACATCTAAAAGACACCACCACAATCTCAAAGTAAGATTAATAAAATATTAAAATAACCAATCTGTAATAACAATGCTACTAACACGCCCCTCTTTTAAACCGATCAACCTACCCTTAAAAGACTACGATGACACAAATTATTTCGTTTTGCACATGTTTTACAGGGGGGGAAAAAACACCGACTGCCACTCATGCACGCGTATGAACACAATCACGCAACACATGGGTCACGCAAAGAACGCTGGGATTGCGAACCCAAGACGACATAAAAAGAATAATATTGCTTTCCCCCCGACCCCTTCTATTAAGATAGAGAAAAAAGCTATCATTTGACGTTGTTGTCACTTGGTCAAATTCGGTAGACCTCTAGCAGCAACAAGAATAACAGTGATTGAATATGATGTATGTTCTCTCATTATGGCTCATTACTCAAATGGTAGGCCACTTACCTACGCGCAACAAAATAGTTCCCCCGCCATTTTTTTTCCTTCATTACATTTCGCAGAGTAAATGCGTTTGCAGAGAGGAAGGCTCTTAATCGTTATTGGACGAACTTCATATCTTCTGGCTCATTGAATATCTAGCGGACTCTAAGATTGATGTGTTTGTAGATTGACAGGAGGAATATAACCTTAATTTCATTGGCGGGGAATCTAAATTAAATTGTCTCAGCCGAATTTATTTGATATGATAAGATAATGATTTATGTGTCATTTATTTAAAAAAAAATGAATCGATATCTAATTATTAAAGTTTCTCTGATAACGTAGCTGAAATTAAAATTAAGGATTATTGATTTTTAGTGCAATTGTTTTTGTTGTTATTGATAAAAGGATAACTAAGTTATCGTATAACGAAATAATCTAATTGATGAATTTAATTTAGAAGTTTACTTGGTAAAATTTTTGATTGGAAATTCCATAATGTAAAATTTTAGGGCAGTTTATTATGAAAATAAGAACACAAATTATCTACGCATCATTTTTTAATTCAAAATTATGTAATACTTAAAATGCTAATAAAATACACCAAATTGTAATGATAATTTTGGTAGAGACAATGCACATTGGAATTAAAAACAAAATACACCAAAAATGACTTCTTAAATTTTTTTTTTAATTTTGATAATAAACATGTTTTTTTTTTCTTATAGTGTGAACAACCGTATAACCCAAAACATCAATTTTGACCAAACATTCAAAACTATTACAATGATATTCATTCAAGATAGCAATTAATTTAAAAACACACTGGATTAAACAGTTTTTATCGTATGATTAGTCGCCTGAAGTCAGAATATTATTTTAAAAATGTCAACAGGCAACAGTGGAATAACATACAGCTAATCGTTTTTGGTAGCATAAACTTTCCATTGGCATCACTTTAGTCAACAACTAGAACAAGCATTTCACATTATTCCATAATTCCATTCCTGAATACAATAACTTTTTATTGCTCTGTTGCAAGTTAAGAGAAAACCATTATCGCAATGGTGAGAGCCTGTTTGCATCTAATTGCACGCCAAATGGATGCCAAGCTTCCAGCGCGAACGAATATCAACATCGCCATCTCTTGAACGAAGTTACACAGCTATCGTTTTGCATGTTTTGTTAAATCGTGTGAAATGAGAATAACAAAACCTATTGAATTATCAATTAACAAGTAATAAGAATTTATAAAAATGATGTCTAAAAATTGTAACAATTATACACCTATTTGTTCGCATTTAAAGAAATTGAGGAAAGATTGATAAATATTGTTTCTTGCAGACGATTTTTTTCTACAAAGACACAAAAGTACAAATTCTTTATCTCGCATTTGATTTGTTAAAAGCATGTCAGTTTAAGACGCGCCTTTTTTTAAGATCCTATCAAATCCAATGCTCTTGCAACGCTATAATAGTTCTTTCTTTTTCATGAACGAATCTTCTTATTTATAGAAATAGTCGCCAAGTTTAGGATTCCAGTAAGATTACGAAACGGTAACGATTTTTTTAATAAATTTATGATATATATAGTACAAGATAGCACGAATTAAATTTCTACCTGACGTGTTTAACTTTGAAAAGCTCTTATATTGTTTTGAAAGTATATTTTTATAATTTGATAATGAAATAAAATGGAACTACATGCAGTCGCGGATGATTCCTTAAATCCTGTACGGATGATTCCTTAAATGGTCTTTTCCTAACTTGCAACGGATTATAGATACCATCCTGAGCCGTCACCTCCTGAGATCTATTAACTATTTATTCCTGATGACATGAACTTTAAATTGACATTATTTTTCATGAAATCCAGAAACCGTCAACTTATTTGGTGATATTTCGTTCAACGATTTGTTCCTTATTCAATGATATTCTCGCTCTGGCAATATCCGCTATCATTCCATTTTATTCAGTTATTTGTTCTCAATAAATTCTTAATAATAACTCTTTATTTGCATCACTTGAGATTCAGATACTAGACCTCGTTTTCAAGAAATACTGTTTCTGAATACTTCTAAGTCAATCAGTGGAAATAACAAGATAACATGCAAGAGTCTTTAAACTGCAGTTAACTTTTTCGTGAAAACTTATCAAAGTAAACACCAATGACTTGCACAAAAAGAATCACTACTAGATTAAGGTTCGTGACCAACAAAACGTGTTCCAGTCATTGACCGTAAAAATAAATGTAAGCACGAAAATCTATTATGACCATAAGAATATAGTTCTGGCCGTAAGTTTTTTCTCATAAAATATCTGACCACTATACCCAACTTATATGCACCAGTAAATTAACATTAAACTCCAAAAGTTATTTTCAGTTCAAACCTAGAGAGTGTGTGTGACTCAGGTGGCTTGTTTGTGAATCAAGGCGAAATAGTACAGTGCTACCATCTTTCGAGGAGTAAGAGAGGTGTTCGTTGTCCATGGTCACCAATGTAGAGAGCGTGAAAGAGAGATTTTCTTTGGCATTGATGTATTCAAGCCCCGGAACTTTGTAGCCGCAGACTGATGCTGTAATCACCGTGGAAAAGGATGTATACCCCAAAATTTAGTAAAGAAGTTTTATACAATAACCGTATCAAAGATCAATTCTACTAATTTTGCTAAAGTTTTTTACGATGATTCACCCCATTTTTCATTTATTTATATTTTTTTAGTCTAAGAAGGGAGTCAGCTGTATATATTAACTGTCAACTCTATTAATTTTGAAGTTTTTTACAATTATAATTACTGGGTTCGTTACTCAAGAATGGAAACTGTCTGTAGCAATTAATTGCCTCCTCTCCGAATTTTGCGGAAACTTCTTATAGTTAACCAATATTACCAAACGCTATATGTATCTGTTGAATAGGGTTTTTTTTACCAAAAAATAATAACAAAGAATTATACAACTAAAGCAAGTTATGTCATTCTTTCCAATCATATATTCAGTCACTTTTAGCTGTTTACTGCCTGTACTGAAAAAAAAAGGCAGTACATACAGGAGTAGGTTTGAATTTACAATAGTTATTCTTGAACGTATTGTAAATCCCGCCTTATAACACATAAGAACTAACAGTTTTGGATTAAACAGCTTGTTATCGTATAATTAGTCGCCTGAAATCAGAATACTATTTTAAAAATGCGAAATTTTTATCCTGCCAACATTGCCAATCTCTATACCTGAATAGAAAAAAAAACATGTATGAGCAAGAAATCAATTAATTGATATTTAATCTAAATACCAGTCTCCTTATAAATACCACAGCGAATAAAAAATAACGAATACCCAAAATGAAATATATTAACCGAACGAAACTGTCCACACATTAGAACCAAGGCAATCTGATATTCACCATCAAAACCTCTCTCCTCCTGTGTGTAGCTCTCTCTTGAGTATTTCTCTCCTTTTGAAGGGAAAAACCCGTTGTTGAGTGTTGATGTGTGTGAGAGAGAGAGGGGTGGGTGTGATAAAAGGCACACTTTTAGAGTGTATCGATTGCTGAAGAAGAGAATTCGAACAAAAGAGAACCTGGCCGCTTGTAATTACCACCACCTAAAGGTATTGTCTGAGAGGCTGCCTTACTTCAGGAAAAATGGTGGCAATGCGCCCAACATTTCTCTGGCAGAGAGATTAGATGTGAGGGCTATACCTTATTTTTATTCCCGCCGTTTATTTCTTTCCTCAATGGAGCAGGAATAATGGCCTAAGTAGTAGTAAAATAAAGAAAATTATCTATGTTTTTAAATTACGGTAAGTCTTTACCATAGTGAACATCAAGTTAGATAAACAATCATTGATCTGTTTTTACAGTTGAAACTTTAGATAGAAAAGTAAGGTAACCTTAACGCTAAATAGACTTGTTTCTGATAATAGAAAATTTATTTTGTGGGTATATTTAAATTCATCGATTGGATTTGCAATGTTTAAGAAAGCATATTTCTTAAACCAATAGAGAAACTCTGGTTGATGTAAACCTTACCTTAAAAGTAAGCATAGTTTTGTGAATTTTAGAGAATTTCTCGAGTACGTGGAGTTTTGCGAAGGTATTGTAAGGTATTTTGAAATTTCCTGATAACATTCATATGTTTAGCAATCTGGTACAAAATAATTTCAGATGCGCCTTTTTTTCCACAATATGGCAAGTGCAAAAATTAGTCTATATGGCTAGAAAGCCACAGATGTGGAAAAAAAAATTAGCTTAAGATTATAACATCTAATAATATAAATCGATCTGCATTACAAAAGTAACTGTAAAATAACAATTCGATCCAAAACCGTAATTATTAGAATTTTAGTAATTTCGTATAAAATACGAATTAGTAAAATATAAATACTCGAATTCCATGATACTATTTCACCTATGGACGTTTTGCTTAGAAAAGACACATAAAAAGCTTAATTAGTTCTACGTGACTACAAAGCAACAATGGAAAGAACAAGAATCAGAATCAAATGTACCAGACATTCCGAAATTCCTGATTCATTTTAAATTCATAAATTATGAAAAAACTAGATTTTACATGCTGGAAAAAGAGCCATGTTAAACATAGTGCATGAAATGCCATTAAATAAATGAACGTTAAATTTTAGAATTTCTCATCAAACCATTTTTGATTAGAACTTTTGATTCCGGTTGGAACTGTAAGCAAAATACGAATGCACAACTTTTATAACAGTCTTTCATCTATGAATGTTTTCTCTACAGAACAACAATAAACAGATAAATTAGTCTATGAATGTTAAACAACTGTAAGTCGAACAAGAAGCAGGCTTGGGAACAAATTAACTATACATTCTTAAATTCTTGACTAACCTTAAATTCAAAGAATGTGGTAAAAATTAGATTTGATGATGCTATCAAATGAACGTTACATTTTAGACTTCCTCATCAAACCATATTTGCTCAGAATTCTAAAATTCCATTAGAACATTAAATAAAATACTATTACACGAGTTTCGTAGTACTTTTTACAGTATTTTCTCCAGAAAAAAGAACAATAAGTGGATAAATGAGCCCTAAATATCTTCAAAACAATTACAGATCGAACAAGAATCAGGATCAAATTAACTAGACATTCTGGAATTCCTGATTAACTTAAAATTAATAAAGCATAGAAGAACTAAAATTGATATCCTGCGAAGGCAATTATGATGAACATTATATGCAATCACTTGAACTGCTGATCTTAAAAGTGCTTAGATGAAGAAAAAAAATAGAATTTTTCATGCATCATTTATTTCATTTTGTTATAAATGAAGAAAACAGTTAATTGTTGAAAAGCAATTTTATTGATACTATAAAAATAATTCCTGCATGAACGAATTGTTAGTGACTAGATATTATCCAGAGTTTATCATTTATCCTTATTAAATACTCATAAACTGCGATCTCCAGAAACATGCGTCTGCGTACTTTCTCCAACTGAAACTTTTTAAGAGGTCTATATTCCGAGTAAGAGTATTAACTAAAGGCTATATTTTAAAAGGAAAAAAAAATTTATCAACCCCGTTTCCCTACAAGCCATGTATTTCAAAAACTATGATATTTATTTCAAGTATAACTCAAATTGAAAAAATTTGTCAAATTCCTCATTTTTTTGCCTTTTATTTTTTAAGTAAACTTTTGACTAGAAAGGGAATCTCCCATAAATGTGAATTATCCGCATACAGCTCCCACCATTTAATGCAATTGCATCAGAACATGAAGATTTTGATTTCAATGGCGGCTCCAATTGGTTTCAATACTAATTCCACGAACCGAATATGTACTTCGCATTGAAAATGAGATACTATTTTCTCAGTTTTTATATGGCATTTAGAGTATAAATATATGATAGGATTCATTAAAGTAAATTTAAGTACATTTATTAAGTTTAATTAGTAATTAGAAATTTTAGTTAATGTTGGTATTACCTTTTTGATTTAAGTTTTGTGTTAATAAGGTTGGATGTGCAAAATTAAAGTCGATTCTTTTTACTGACAAAATTGAAGTAGATTCTTTTTACTGACAAAATTGAAGTGGATTCTTTTTACTGACAAAATTGAAGTCGATTCTTTTTACAGACAAAATTGAAGTCGATTCTTTTTATTGACAGAACTGAAGTTGATTTTTTTTACTGACAAAACTGAAGTCCAGCCGATCCACCCACACAACTGACTTTTTGACATCCCAACAAATCTTAATATTCCTTCCTGTATAGTATTCTCATTCAACACCTGAAAGAGGACGATTTCTCAAAAAACAGCTTGTGAAACATTGACCTGGTCAATTCTGATCTTCTAACTTTTAACTCATACGATCAATCTCACTTTTTGTGAATTTTGATGAATGTATCAGTTTTGGTTTCGATTTTCGGCGAGTATAACAACCGAAAATTTCAATGTTACCCTAAGGGCCAAGTGACGCAAGAGATGGAGTGCTTGCCTCCCAATAAGCAAAATCAGGTTCGAATCTCTGCTATGGCTGGTTGATTTGAATTCTGCTCTCGGCTCGCACTGAGCACAGCTCTAACTTAAAATATCATCATTGGCAGACTGATTACGGATTGGAAAATCGTCTTCTATTTCTAAAAGCCTCTACGAGATTCTTAAAGGTAATCCGATCACACCACTATTCAAGTAAACTAATATTAACAATAGTTATTTAATAGAAAATCTAATAAAAGCAAGAATAGGGTAGCATATTATATGTCTTACAATCCGTTTAATTAATGAATATTCTTAAGGTTTGTCTACTATGGTTTAAAGAACGGAATGATTTATATAAGCTAAAATTTTATTTTATTTTATTTTATAAGCGATATTGAACAACTTTTGGGTTTATGACTATCAACGTTCAAATCCGTAGCTTTAGAATTTCGAACCCAATCCAGAAGACAAGGGAACTCCTGGATTGAGACATACTTCATTGAGACAAACTAGCCTCGGTAGAGAACTTTTTGATGAAGCTAACACACATTTGCAATACACAGAAAGGAAAACCACGAAAACTTCCCAAAAAATTATCTAATGTTTGTCTTAATTCCTTGTTAACCACTACATATAAATTCATCACATATATGATTATTAAAGTAAGATAAATTTCTTTTTATAATAGAAGTTCGGTTCATTGTCAAAGCTGGTTTACTTTTTAAATAGTCTGTGCATTATGTTACTGTTACTTTTTAAATAGACTACTTATAAAAGCCATGTAGAAGCTTTTTGATGTAGGAGATGATGATTAGAGTCCCTTACCTTCGGGCAAACCGTGGGAGGTTTCGTGGTTTTCTTCACCATCTAAAGCAAATGTGGACTGATTTCATCAAAAAAGTTTTATATATTTAGAGAAATTAATTTTTATCGAAATCTTCTAGGTTGAGGTAAAAATTACAAAGCTACGGAGTTAAATGTTGATAGTCGTAATTCCAAAAATGAGTCGATTGTTCAGCATAGGTAATAAAATAAAAAAAATTTACCCTATAAAAATTATACAATTCGTGGAAATGTGATTAAAATAACCAACTGATTCCACTGATCAATGAATATACTTAACGGCGGACATTAGTTTAAAAAGTGGATATCAAACTATGGAGTAATATGGAGTACAAACTATTTATCCTTACCCAAACCATATATTAAATGGGAATAAAGAAAAATATGTCTAAATTTAATTGCTTATTATAATAGAAAGCAGAAAACACGAGAAACAAATTGAAAAAAAAATATATATAATAATAATAAACTGTTGATGCTTTTTCATTCACATAAGATAAACAGCTTCCATACTTATTTGTATAAAAGATCTTTATGAAAATTTTTAATTCGAAAAGGAGTTTTATCAGAGAAGAAAAGAAGGCAGAAACCCATAATGGATCTCAAGAAAGAGGATTCTGTCTCAGTCATTTCACTCTTTAAATCATCAATAAAAATTTCATCATAATTTACCCAATAACTTCCCCAAAAATCCCTCTTCTTTATTTTTCCCTCTTTTTTTTTCTATTTCTTTTCCCCTTCTGTCATTATATAGTCTTCCCTAATATCGGAAGTATGGCCATCATTAAGAACAAGCCCAGAATAACAGAAATAAAAAAGGGGGGTTGCAAATTTGGGGGTGGTCGCGAGGAAAAGGGGGGGTTGAGCTGACTAGGTAGCAACTTCAAGTATAAAAACATTTTTCAGCTAAGCCAAAGTCATTAAGATAATTATGCAACCACCGACTTTCGATATTTGTGTGTGTTTCTTCAAGAAGAAGATTTTCTTTACTTTCTTGATTTATTTTACTTTTCGAAATTACGAAAAGACTTTTCGTTGGCTTTTTTTTTATTTGATTTGTTTATTCTTCTTCTCGATGAAGGAAAAATTGCGCAAAAAAATATAATAATAATAAGTTCGTCGTCTTTCCCCTATTAATGCCATACCAAAAACTATAACGATGGTAAAGTGTTTTTTCTTCGTTCTTTACTTGAAATTGTTTGTAAAAAACGATAGCTTGCTTGGCGACATTCTTATTGAGCCAAGTAGGCGGAATGAAGATTTTTCTTTTTCTCTTGAGGGCATTTAAAAGATAAAAAATTATTCAGCCATTATATGTCAAGATCGAAGAAATCGTAAAGAAAAGAGAGTATCAGCATGCTGAAAGTTATAATTGCATTTTGATTTCGAAAGCAAATATTGATTTTTTTTCTCTTTTATATTTCAAACGATTTTTCTTTAAAATAATTAAATGATATTGCGCACGCAGTCATTATGTTTAATAAATAATGAACTACATGTCATGATCGTGTTTTTTTTTATAACGGATTATGATTAAAATATTTTTACGTTTAGCATATACTGTATTCCATAATCTCAATTTATATTCCAACTATTTAGCTTTGTTTACTGCAGATATTCTGTATACAGATAGTCCTGTGTAAGTTGACCACATTTTGTATTCTACAACTTCAATTTATATTCTAAATATTTAGTTATGCTTACTGAAGCATTCTTATACAATAAACCTGTGTAAGTTGATTACATTTTGTTTTCTATAACGTCCATTTATATCCGAAATATTTAGTTATGCATACTGCAGTATTCTTCATGCAGTTAATCCTGTGTAAGCTTACCACTTTTCGTATTGTACAACTTCAATTTATATTCTAAATATTTAATTATGTATATTGCAGTATTCTTATATAAATAAACCTGTGTAAGTTGACCACATTGTGCATTCTATAATCTAATCTATAATATAATATAATATATTCTTCATTCTATAATATAATATATTCTTCGATTTTTATCCTAAATATTTAGTTACGCATACTGCAGTATTCTGCATGCAAATAATCTTGTGTAAGCTTACCACTTTTTATATTCTTCAACTTCAATTTATATTCTAAGTATTTAGTTATGTATACTGCAGTATTCTTATACAGATAATCCTGTGTAAGTTGACCACATTTTATATTCTGCAACTTTATTTGTATTCTAAAAATTTAGTTATTTACACTGCAGTAGTAAAACCAGTGTAAGTTGATCACTTGCAGAGCATTAGTTTAGTGATCAACTTAAAGAAATAGAAGAGTTGTTGTTCTTTTATCAAGTCTTACTTAATGTTATTATATATGTTCCGCTAAGTATAGAAATGACTTATTCTACAGATAATCTAGACAATGTGCTGCTTATCTAGGGTAATTCGTAAAAGTACAAAAAAAAATGAGTGATTGGTTTTAACAGTATTTTTGAGGTCAGACCTTTTAATACCTTCTTGTAAAATTTTATTCATTTATAACAAATGGTATGAGGGTTAAATATTACTCAAACTCCTAAAGAGTTAAAAGTTTGTGATTTCATTGGGTTTTGCGGACAAGAAGAGGTGAGAGGTAAGAGCACTGATTACTTAAGACACTAAAAAATCCCACTTAAAAATAATTTTAATAAAATAAAAAACTAACAAAGAAGTTTTAAAAAAATACACTTGGAAACTTTCAAACTTGAAACATAAGTTTCTTCTGGGGGAAGAAAAAGTTAAGGAAAAAATTTTTTCCTCAAGTTTCACAAGTCAAGAGTCTTAAATACAGAAGGAACACAAAATATTCCAGAAGAATATTCAACGCATAATTTTATATAAAGAATTAAATTTACATCTTTTATTTGAATTGAATTCTAAAATTAGAATACTGTAGTAAAAGTCGAAGCTAAGAACAACAAGAGGGAAAATGTTGCACTAAAAAATATGTTTTTCATATTTTAAAATGTCCTATGAATGTATGAAAAAAAAGTATTTTGGGATCTCATCCTACATTGTTATGCAATTACCTGATCGTTGAGATGTGGATTCGCGCAATTTAGTTCACACACCAGCAGAAATTCTACCAGAATCTTCTACCGGAAGTTGAAACAACCTTTACAAATACTGCCCCCTACCGTGTAGAACATGAAACACGGTCGGAAATGTTGTTGTTGACACAAGCCTGTTTAGACAGAAGGGGTGCGATTGTTCTTGTTTTCCAGTGGCGCCATCTATTCAAGAATTCGACTTCTACCACACCATACGTCGCACCCGTTTATAGGGCGGACCCATTCATACATCCATTCTTTCAACCTTAGATCGTAATTTTGACCTGAATCAGAGAACGATCAATCTCAATTCAGTACCCCCAGAGGTATTGATTTGTTATGGGAACATGGAGGACTTTATCGATTCGACAGATTTAACGTGCATCAGTCACTTTACTACACGGGGAGTCTTCGGCCGGCGGGGATCGAACCCACGAACTCTTGGACATGGGCCCAGCACCCTACCGACCAGGCTATCCCGGCCTGCCGTCAGAAATAAGGTGAATAATATAATAAGGATCCAAGAAACGTGAAAATGAGAGTAACGTTTTCATGTCATCTTACGGTTTCGCTCAAAATATATAAAGAAATCATATTTTTTAGCAAACTAGCACAAAATTGTAAATATAATTGTTATCATAACTTTAATAATTATTGCATATTGATAAAAAAAAATGCTGATCCTCAGTTGTAAACACAATTTTTATTTACTTTTTCATCAAGAAAATTTTCTTTTAAAACTTTATATTTTTTAAAACCTGACTTTTATCAAAATTTAATGTAATCTAACTTATGTTTTTTTGCAATTAATGCTCATCCAACAAACTAAAGTTCTTCTTTTTCCTTAAACATATCATACATTTCTTCAAAAGACGATTAGCATAATGAATTTCAACTTTCGTATATAAATCACAAATCGCGTTTAGATAGGTCTACATAGTATTTATTCTAATTAGTATTACGTTGAACGATATAGTTTTTTCAAAATAATGAGGCAAATGCCATTAGAGCAACAAACATAAATGTTTTTGATAAGAATTTAAATGATAGCAAAATAGATTTTATGCATTCATTTTCCAGATTATGGAAGTTAATGGCCAAAGTGTTTATTTTAGCTAAGTTACTAAGACAAATAGAAAAATGCTCGCCACAAAACAGAGTATGACTTCTTTTTTTTTTTTCAAAAAAAGAGCGCCCGTTTTGATTTCAAGTTGAGAACCCATAATTAGATGCAAATGGAAGTTAAAGTCATTATTTATTTTTAGATCTAAAACTAAAGTAAATAACATTTTGAAGAATTTTATTTGCCATGAGTTTAAACTTCGATGTTTTTTTCTTTGAACAACATTAAATACATAATTATTTAAAGTAGAAAAATATATAAATGCCAAATATAATCATTTTAATTTTATGTTAACTAGAGTTTATGAACTTTAAAATTAAAGTACATGTTTTATTTGTCGCAAAATTGAAAAATAGCTTTTTTTTTCAAAAAAAGAAAACAAAAATCATATATACTTTTAAAAGAAGCTATATCGTGGGAGAAACTTTCCATTGCAAATTCTGTTCTATCTCCATGACTAATTTAAAATTTAAGGTATAGCGAAAAAGTAAGTTCAGGCAAACTTGGAGTATGTCATGAAGTTTTAATTGCGTAAACAATGTTGTAAATATCATAATTCAAATAAATTGTGGGAAGAGAATTTCTCTATTGAGTAATCCTAAGTTATCCTCTCATAATTTATTTTCATTTCGATATTTTGAAAATTTCTTTTCGGTATTTGAAATTTCGTGGCTCACTCTCAGTTTGCCTGAACTCATTTTTCCTGCAATTTAAATTTGGAGTGATGGTATGAGTACTTATGGAGTTGAAAGAGAATTTGTAGTGAATAATTTCTCTTGTGGTATACTGTCCTCTTGAGTTATTTCATTATTACAGACGTATTCGAGCATACAATAACTTTCATTTGCAGATTACTTAAACAGTTTAGTTTTAAAAACTTTTTAATTCACTTAATTGCATCCAAAAAGTTTTGTAATATTAGATCAAAATGCTCAATTGCAATAAATGGTAAATGTAAATGTGAATAATTTTAAAAAATCTATTCAATTTGAAGAATACATTTGACAACTTTTGATTCATTAGTTGTATCGATATGAGCGAGGTTTTATTCGATTAAGCGTAAAAAGATAAATCGAAACAATAACTTGTCTAGATAGCAAAGTGTAAATTCCCCCTTCGCCCCTACCCCTCAGTACGTTTTAAATTGAGACTGTAACTCAATTCAGGAAAAATGCATCTTCAGATATTCATAATTGCTTTAAATTACATTTTTCAGAACAATTTACAGCATTTCCATAACTATTTCTACATTCCATTTTGCAACCGCTGTTGAACAGCCGATGCAATTTTTTGGGTTTACGACTACTAATGTTCAACACCGTATCCTTGTAATTTCGAACCCAATTCAGAAGACCAGGGAACTCCTGGATCAAATATTGGAAGGAATTTGGACTTTTTGATGGAACTAATCCGCATTTGCGTTACATGGTGAGAAAAACCACGAAAACCTCCCATGGTTAACAGAACGGTAAGGGGACTCTAACCCATGATTCGTCTACCACTGAGGATATTTTGCGTCAACACTGTGATATGTGCGAGTTGGGCGTGGAATTTATATCGACCAGTCATAGCTGGGACGCGAACCTGGTTCACCTCCATTGAAAGGAGAGAGTTTTATCACTTGAGCCGCCACGGTTCGTTCTTATAAATTTTATATATATATATATATATATATATATATAGTGTAATAAGATAATATTTGAATTTCAAAAAAAAAATGCAAAGGGTGTTAATGAAAACAAGAAATATTTATTTATACATTTATAATGGATAAATACCAATGCATAATTAATAACAACATAACTAAAAATAATACTTAGGTTATCAGGTAAAATTATAAAATACTAATAACCATAATAGAAATTCATTATGAGAAATATAGTAGTAAAAAAACGGAAATAGAATGTTTTTTAATTACACTCTGCAACGTTTAAATAATGATTCCTAAAAAGCAACTTTTATTTCAATACTTTTAATTGAAACACTAAAACTATAAAAGTGAATTGAAATCCATATAAAATTTATAATTAAAATTATTCTTAAGAAACTTTTACTTTTATCTAATTCCAAGAAGATAAAATGCTTTGTGAAATTCTTTTTAAAACGTCAAAATATTCGTTACAAGCAACCGATCTATTCAAGTATTCATTAATATTAGGATTTATATGTGCAATATGACACAAATGAATTACAATCGAAATTGAAAAGGCCTACATCAATTCTTTTATGCTATTCGTCATTCCATTCTTTTGAAGATTTGATGGACAATAACCGATGTAATTCGTAATCCACTTCTTTCTATTCTGAACACTTTCATAAAAGATATTTAGACTTCCAAATGAAGCTGTTAAGCCTAATTTAAGACAAAGAAACATTTCGAATGCTTCATTAATATTCTCCAATTTAGTCTGCATTTATTTTTGTCAATTCGAATAATAACAAAGAGTAAATTTTAATGTGAACGTCGAATTGAGGAATTAGAGAGCCGCAATACGTATTATTAAAAATGTTTCTGAAAAATATTAAGCTTGGCGCAGACAAAATATTGTTGTCATATAGTGTCTAAATATGTTTAAACCTCAGAAGCTGTTCATTTAATTAACTATTTTTAAACTGTTTTTCATTTATCGTAAGCAATTAAAGGGTATATCTTGCAAATCTTATTAATTTATTTAGCGTTTAGCATAATAATATTTCTTTTTGATAACTTAATTAAAAATCTGGACAAGTTAAATAATGAAAAAAAGATTTGTGGTTCAAGTCTGTATCCTTAACAACTATTGCATCTGTAAAGTTGGTTTATTTTAATTTTTTAATACTACATGCAATATCTAAAGAATTATTAATACTATTAATATTTCGTAAATTAATAGAATTTACGAAATATTAAATAACGTAAACATTTTATAGCTGTAATTATGAAACGCCGTTACTCGAGTTTTACAATTTCAAACCTCTTTAAATACATAAGAATGATTGTGGCTTTGGTAAGGGTGTCCCAAAGTTTATGTGGAATTATTAAGTAGAAAATTAATTAATTATTTGCTGGCAATAAAAAAGGAAGACACATAGATGACAGTTTAAGGTTGGTAAGAATGCACAGCCTGGTTGTTATACCATTGAACCCATGTCCAAGTGGTCGCGAGTTCGTTCCCTTCCAGACGAAGACTTCCCGTTTAGTAAATGATTACTGGTGCACGCTAAATGCGTCGGGTCACAAAGTCCTACAATTTCCCGTAACAAATCGATATTTCTGGAGACACTGAATAGATTGATTGAATGAAAAAACCCCTTCCCTTCAGAAAAAACGATTATGATTGATGTTTTTAAAATAAAAGTTCACGTCATTTGTAATTGCTCGGGAAAACGAATAAAGAATTCAAAGTCTTAGCAAAATATTTAGAAAATTACGTATTCGATTAGATTTTATGGTATCAAGTTCAAATTTTATTTGATAAAGAGCCAAAATATTTGGTTTTCTTTTTTTTAAATTAATTATCTGTGTAACCAAATGAACGATTTAATAATGCGATTATGAATAAAACTTTAATATGTAGTCACATAAAAAGTATTAAAATACAATTTCTTTTCATTTTTCAATATTTTATTAATTTTTACCTACTTTTCAATTTTTAGTATTTTTAATTTTAATTCCTTTTTAATTGTTACTGTTTTTCTTCGAGAGGATTATAATTGTGATGGTATGTCTTCGGATCATCCTCGGGGAAGTTTTTCAGATCGTCGCCAATAGCCCATTGAGCAGATCTAGAGCAACGTAAATGAAGTATCTACCTTCATACCAAGTTTTTATTTATTTATTTTTATTTTAATTAATTTTCTACAGTTTGATTTTGTTTTTTCTATTTAATTTATCTTTTAATTTCAATTGAATTTAAAAGTTACTTTTTTAATTCATTTTTTGTTTTATTTTACTTTATTTTTAATTTTTTAATTTTAAATTCTTTTTTATTTTTTGAATTTTAATTATATCTTATTTTAATTGTTTTTTTATTCTTAACTAACTAGTTTTATTTTTTAAATTTCACCAAACTTTTCATTTGTGTAATTTTAATTCATCTCCTTAAATTGTAATTTAAATATTAATCTTTTTACTATCTTCACGTTTTAATATAATGTTTTCGTTTTTTATTATAAATTTTTGATTAGTTAAAAATGCTCTTTTAAGATGTGCTCTTTTAATATTTACTCTCCAGATAAAAATCTCTACAATTGAGAAAGTTCTCCTTAAACCTTGCACTCGAACGAAACGTTTTCGCCAACCCTAATATTGCAGTAGCAGTATGTAATTAGTAGAGAAATACTATTAGAAGTACATTCAATAACATTCGAATTCTTCAAATCTTTTCCTCACTTTAAACGTCATTTAATTGAAAATTCTGTAGAATAGAATCAAAAATCAGTAATGATCATTATGGGTACTAATGCGTTGTGGAATTTTAAAAGGAGCTCTTGCCTTGTCACCCCCCGAGCCCCTCATTCTCATACCCCCGTGACGACTCTTATGCAGTTATTATTTTCGAAGGGAAAAGTATTAAGTAGGAATTTTTAAAGAGAAAATAGCTCCGACGAATGGCATTGCCTCATTCAATTGGAAGCACATACCTCGGCCAATCAAATTGACTTTT
The DNA here is from genome assembly GCF_043381705.1 of Parasteatoda tepidariorum. Classification (NCBI taxonomy): domain Eukaryota; kingdom Metazoa; phylum Arthropoda; class Arachnida; order Araneae; family Theridiidae; genus Parasteatoda; species Parasteatoda tepidariorum. The sequence goes on from NC_092204.1 coordinate 15,744,966, forward strand.
ACTGAGAGACATAAGGAGATTTAAATGGTCTCACATGCTGTGTGTGGCCTTTTCAATAGCGTTTTCAATAAATGAAATAAAGTGAAGTACGATTATTAACAGGCTAAGAATGCATTGAAATAACAAACGTAAAAGGTTGCACTTATAAGTAAACGCTTGTTACCGATATCGAGTAGAATTGGGTAAAATGTAATCGTTGATTCTACTTAGTTAGAAGATCTTTAAATGAGCCAAGAATACATGATTTATATTATAGCCATTTTATGTCGTTAATTATTTTAAATTTTAATACAATTTGAATGCTATCAACTTTTTTTTTAAATTATTTAAATCATTGTTAAAGATAAAAATGAAACTAAAAATTATAAACCCTCGCCATCTTGAATTTCAGATTTAATTTTTATTTTGGACTATTTATTTATTTATTGATATTTTTTGTAATTAACGAACTTTTGATAAAAGAGTATTATTCGACAACTAAATACCTTTAAAAAAATGCGGAAAACAAAAGGGTGGCTTTATTAGACTAAAAGAAATGGCACAAATGTTTATTTCTATTTACTAATTAATTCATTTATAAATTTATTTATTTATTAATATTTTGTAATTAACAAACTTTTGATAATAGAGTATTATTTGACAGCTAAATACTTTTCAAAAAAACGAAGAAAACAAGGAGGTCTACTAGTCAAAAAATTTTTACTCAAAATTTTAATGATATGAAATGATGAGATTTGTGGATTTGAGTAAGTAACTTAAAACTGCACTTTTTTTTCAATTTTTAAGTTCATTAAAAACTAATTTTATTATAGTTAAACTGTTAAACAGTTAACGTTAATTGAGTAAAAATGAACTACCTATCAAAAATCTAAAAACTGACAAATGTAAATATACTGTTTAGCTACCTACCGAGAACTGTTAATAGCAGAACTATATTGGTATACTTTTGTCAGAAAAAATAAAAAATTTATCTAAAATTTCGTATAATTCATATTTCAAATTTTAACTGGATGACGACATCGTATTTTAGATGTATCGAAAGATACAGCAAAATAGAGTAAATATTCATGATTTGTGAAAGATAAATAAAGAGGATAAAAATCATATTTAGAATTTCCCCTCCCCGCCGCCACCCTTTCAACAGTTCACGTTGCGCATGTTGGTGTTCAGTGTTTTAGCAAATTGGAAGCTATAATTATGCTTTTAAATAACAATAAGAGTTGAGAAGCACCAGCTTTTGTTAAGGCCAAAAAAGAAGAACATATTAGAAATCGTCGAACCATCAGGTTTTGTCTAGTACAAGAAAAATCAAATAAAGGAATCTCAATTCCAAACAAAATCTCGAATAACTTGCTTGATACTGATTTTAAAATTTATTTTTAAACAATTGCAATAAAGCTAATTAAAATAATAAAATTTATAATAGCAATAGAAATAATAACAACATTAAAATTGCTCATAACTTGTAAAAAATCTGGGGTTTGGGATTCTTTACATTTTCCCCTAAAAAATTATTTTTAAAATTGCACAAGAAAAATTTTCAGAAATATTTTAAAAATTTGGAATCTATATTCAGTATTAAGAATGTTTACTGTTTATTTGAGGAATATTTTAGTCTAATTTAAGTTAAAGGGTGCTAAAGTTACATGGTGATGACGTGACACATATTTTTCTTTTTTTTTAAATTTTTCTAGCAATATAATTTAAAGTTTCATTTGCCATATTAAAAAAGACTATGTAAATATTTACTGTAAAATATTCAGAGCTCTTCATTATGGTTTGGATGAGATATCCGAAAGAAAACTTTCTCAAAGTAATCTCCTCTTCACGGTAGTTTATAGTTACTCTTTATAAAGTATAGTTACTCTTTATAAAGTTATAGTACTCTTTATAATAAAGAAACTGCTTTTTACGGTAGTTAATAGTTATTTTTTAAAGAAGTATAATTTTTTAATAAAGTAACCCCACATTTTTATTCTTTACAGATATATGATTTCTTAGTAAAATAAGCCCACTTTACGATAGTTTATTATCAACTCCTTATAGATGCATGGTTTTTTTTTTAAATTTTTTCAACTATATAAATGGGAAAAATCTTTATGTAATACAATATTTAAAGATTTTCAATGAATGTATAACAAACGATGAATGAATCTGTTATTAAATTACTTTTTTGGTAAAAAAACTTAATAAAAAATTTATTTGTTCTTGGTTTGAAAATCATATAAAAATGTATTTCCTATTATTCCAATACTACTTACACTTATCGAAATTGCAACATCCAAGCAATATTTATTTATTTGTTTGTTTTTGTTCATAATACTTTAAAATTATCACTCATTATAACTCTCCAGAGATCCAAATTTTAAATAATAACTGAAAATAAAATTTAAAAAAAAAAAAATCACTAGTAAACCCCTAGAGGAGAAAGTAAACTCATAAATGTGATGAAATATTTTTTCCAAAATTCAATTAACTNAAAAAAAAAAAAAAAAAAAAAAAAAAAAAAAAAAAAAAAAAAAAAAAAAATTCACTTTTTACAAATAGTAGGATATTTTTATAGTTGTTATTTCCTCACATTTTGAAAAAACAAAATCCACTAGACTCAATAAGATGTTTTAATGCCATAAAACTGTCCATAAGGTTAGTTAAATCGAATTTATTTCCTTTCTTTTAATTTTTCATTGAGTTTAAAAACTCCGACAAATAAAAGCAAATCCAAATACATTTTTACTCAAGACATTAGCTTCGTTAAAACAAGCAATCTACATAATCATTTTTAAATGATAAAATTGCACCAAATGTGGTCCATTATTTTGTTATTATTATATTAATATTTTTTCCAAAAATCATTTAACTGAACTAATTTAACTTTTTTATTTACTTCTAATTATTACACAAATAATATAAAATAAATTTCCTTTCTTGCATATATTATGGTATTTTCATAGAATACTTCTTCACATTTTGAACATGAAACAAAATCCATTGGACTCAAATAATGAAATATTTTCATGCCATAAAACTGTCCAAAAAGTTAGTTAAATCGAATTTCTTTCCTTTTAATTTTTCATTGTAATTAAAAATTTCAACAAAAGCTAATCCAGTTGTATTTTTACATCGACATTCCCTTTGTTAAAGTTGCAATCAGAAAAACAAAATATCTTAAAATATAATTTTCTAAGTGATGAAATTATACTAAGTTTTATCCATTATTTCAGAAACTGAGTCCCAGGAGGTTAATGCACAGTTTTTTTTAAATCTAAAACCATCTTTTTTTTTCTTTTTTAATTAAAATAAAAGACATTGGATACTCGGACAGAATCAGTGAACCAGTGAAAAAGGGCCTCGAGTCAAGCTTTTCACAAAAACCTGAGATTAAAGCAATCTAATCATTTCGACAGGACGGCAACTTAAAACCCGCCAATTTAATAAGTAAAAAAAATCACCGTTCGTGAAGGTTGTTCGTAAACATCAACTAACAGACTGAATTTAATCCAATTTCTTTCGATTGACATTATTTAAATCCTTAGTCAGTATATATACAGATGCGTGAATAATCCTCTATCAAAGTGATAAGCGCTTTAAAAAGAGACCCCTCTCCCCCCGAATGAATTGGGGGTGGACATCGAATTGAGTTTCACTCCTCTGGGAGTTCGTTTGTATCTCGTCCCCTTCAAAATGGGGATGGTCTCCCTCCTCAATAGGGATAGATGGGGAGTTTTTAATGATGGGAGGACGTGTAGCAGCATGTCGCGCCCCCGACACCACAAATTCATTGCAGTGTGTTGAAAGAAAGTTCTCTGTAGTGGTGAATCCACCCACATTATATTCACCAATAGAGTATTTTTTTATGATAGCAAGTATTTNGAGAACTATCAGTTTGGAATTATACAGTCTACACTCGATATAACGGCTCCAGTGGTACAAACAAATACGAACATTATATCGTGAGGTCGTTGTATCGGGAATACACAATGTTGCCAACATATATTCGTATCTCATAACAGGTGGATAGTTTAGACGTCGCACCGACCACAGTGCTGACGTAAAATATCCTCAGTGGTTCACGGATTATGGGTTACAGACCCCTTGCTGCTGGGATAACCGTGGGAGGTTTTTGCAGTTTTCTTCTCCATGTAACGCAGATGCTGGTTATTTCCCTCAAAAAGTCCTCCATGAAAGCAAATTTCTCCCAATACTTCATCCAGGAGTTCCCTTGTCTTCTGGATTGGGTTCAAAATTACAAGGCTATGGAGATAAACATTGGTAATCGCAATTGGGTCGGCTGTTTAATGATGGTTATAGAATTGATATTGAGAGCCGCTTTGCCTCAAAAGATAAAACGCTCGCTTCCCTTATGAGATGACCTAGAACGAACCTAGTAAGGACTGGTGGAAACGAATTCTGCACCCCGTTCACACCGGCCACAGTGCTAACGTAAAATATCCTTAGTGGAGATCGGATCATGGGTTAGAGTGTCATCGCCGTCAATCTAACCTTGGGAGGTTTTCGTGGTTTTCCTCTCCATGTAGCGCAAATGCAGTTTATTTCAATCAAGAAGTTCTCCACGAAGGCAAATTTTTCCCTTCACTGCATTCAGGAGTTCTCTTGTCTTCTGGATTGGGTTCAAAATGACAAGGCTATGGAGTTGAACATTGGTTGTTGTAAACATAAAATTGAGTCGGCAGTTCAACTACAGTATTAAAATAAAATAGTTTGGATGCTATAGCTAACAGTTTGGACGTTATACCTAATAGTTCGGAAGCTATAGCTAATAGTTCAGACACTATAGTTACTAATAGTTTGGACGTTATAGATCATAATAATATTGGCTTTTAAATAAGCATTAAAAAAACGCTCCGTCTATGGAACAGCAAATTCACAAAAAATATTTTTTTAAGAAAGAAAAATCTGAATAATGAAAATTAACCAAAAAATCATGAATATAGTGAGGAAAAAGGACAACCAAATACCCAAAAAATGCATTTATTATCAACATCCTACCCCTGGTTATTATATATGATGAAAGGGAAAAAATACTCCGACTTACAGCCATTACAGATGTAATTTCATAGAAATACTACGACATACAACCATTACAGTGCTATTTTAATAAAAACTATCTTACCTAACAGCACAAACGGAATTTCAATAAAAATGTATAACGTAAAAACGTTTTTGAAAACAAAATTTTGCGTAACATTTCAAATTTTTTAGTTTAATTCTTAACATTGCATTAGAATTAAACTAATGAGCTTTTTTTTCAATGGATTTAGAACCGTCATTGAACAGCTGACCCAATTTAGGGTTTAAGATTACTAAAGTTCAACTCCGTAGCTTTGTAATTTTGGACCCAATTCAGAAGACAAGGAAACTCCTGGACTGTCTGTTGAAAGAAATGTTCCTTCGTGGTGAACTTTTTGATGGAACTAACCAGCATTTGCGTTACATGGAGAGCAAGACCACGAGAACCTCTCACGGTTAGCCTAACGGCAGGGGGACTCTACTCCCATGATCCGTCTACCACTGAGGATATTTCACATTAGCACTGTGGTCGATGCAAGCCGGATGCGGAATTCGTATCGACCAGCCATCACCGGGATCGAACCCATTGGAAGGCGAAGGCTCTATCCCCTGAGCCATCACGGCTCCCTTGTCAATGGATTTTTTTTATATATATAACCGTCGAACCCAATTTCATGGGTTTACGACAACTTACGTTCAACTCCGTAGCCGTGTAATTTTGAACCAATCCAGAAGACAAGGAAACTCCTGGATCCGTACCCCCAGAGGTATTGATTTGTTGTGGGAACATGGAGGACTTTGAGACTCGACAGATTTAACGTGCATCAGTCACCATTTACTACACGGGGAGTCTTCGACCGGCGAGGATCGAACCCACGACCTCTTGGATATGGGCCCAGCGCCCTACCGACCAGGCTATCCCGGTCCTCTTGTCAATGGATTAGAATTAATGTTTAGTTATGATTCGATCGCATACTGACGCATGCATACACTATTCAACTATAATTTAGATAGGTTTCAGCACCACGCTCCCCAGCCGCCTTACCATCACCTTCAAATGAGGTGACCCGGTTTCGAATCCCAGAGACTCCGCACCTGGCATGCACCAACCACAGTTATGACGTAAAATATCCTCAATGGTTGACGTATCAGGGGTTAGAGTCCTCTTGCCATCAGGCTAACCGTGGGAGGTTTTCGTAGGTTCCCTCTCCATGTAATGCAAATACGGGTTAGTTCCATCAAACAGTCCTCCACGAAAACAAATTTCTCCCAAAACTTGATCCAGGTGTTCCTTTGTGTTCCGGATTCTGTTAAAAATTGCAAGGCTGTGGAGTTGAACATTTGTAGTCGTTAACCCAAAAATGGGTTCGGCTGTTCGACTACTGTTATAAAATAAAATACATATTACCTGAATTAATTAAACATCAAAGGCGTCAATAATAGTATGTAGATTATTTACGCTTCTCCTTGACGAATCAGTGCCACTTTTACATTCATTTTGCATTTCAATTCATAACCTTTTTTTTTTTTGTTATTTCAATTACCATTGATTGTAAAATATTTAGTTTAGTAGAGAGACATTTTAAACGAATTGCTATAACAAAATAAACACATGATTTTAGAAAACATCAGAAACATTAATTTGGTGACATATGCTACCAAGTTAAGTTGAATTACCCGACGCAGCGAATATTAAATAAATAAGCAATTAAATAATAAAGTAATATGATTAATAAGTAATTAAATAAAAAGTAATTAGATATTAATGTATCTGCAATATACTCTTTTTTTATCAAAGAGCCATCAAATATCACAAATTTTATCTTCAAAAACATTTTAATATTCAATTTAAATTAAAGCGATAATTTAATTTAAAGTAATGGTAAACGATCAACCATTGAGAAAATTCAATTCTTCAAGCGGCTCTTTCGAACGATATAATTGAAAATTTCGACGAAATTTTTGGATCAAGGGCTAAAATTGGTTCTTGCAGCCACTGTCTAAAATTCAAGACAGTGGAATAAAAATGTTCTGGAATTATAAGAAAGACATACAAACTCTTCATTTTATAATTATAGATGTCATTAACTAATCCCAGATAGGCGTTGCTACTGGTTAAACGTAATTATAAAGCATCAGACAAAATAACCAATTCCACCATTAGAAAAAAATTTATTAACATTTTTTTTTATTATTTCCAAACGATATTTTAAAATCATTTTTTTAATAATTACGCATATCGATAACTAACTATTCCAAGAGAAATTTTAGATCAGGATATGTTCGAATATTATTTTCTACCCTTATATAAACATTAAATGAAGTAAATTGAGGCACTTAAATAATTATTTCCAATCTCTAATGTACATACTTTTTTTCATTCTATTTTTGACAAAAATTTTAAAAATATTTATATTAAAGACAGTGATTATAAAGCATCCTGTTCATTTTCTTTCAAAGCAGATAATGGGTTTTATTCATTAAAAATTACGCAGTGCCATCATTAGAAATCTCACATACGTTCAAAAATTCAAATTTTAGATCAAAAATTGCGATTAGCATACGCAAATAACCTTCCCTCATCAGCTTTATTAATTTAAATTTTAATTAAATTCTCTTTTAAATTTCTCTATCTGAGAATTTTTATTAATTAAAGTAAACAATGAATTCATCATAGTGTCTGCCAAAAACAGAAATTCCCTATTTTTCTATTTGAACGCCTCACCCCCGAACATCATTCGAACGAGTGTCCCGCATCTGAGTCACGGGGGTCAGCAGCGGGTCCCAGATTAATCTCGAACCTGAAAACCGTTCAGCAGATTTGCAGATAATTTATAGTCTTTAACGCACACTTCGGTGGGCAGGAACACCCCACCCCCACATGGAAGGGGGATAGAATAAAACTTTGGTTAGCCGCGCCACTGAATCATGAGATCGGATCGTAGAAACGATCCTCCCGGAATATTGATAAATTTCTCTTCCCCTCCCACCATCCCCTTTTTTACCCCCGCAAATTTTACTTCTTTATTTTTGCATTTCTTCCATTTCATTTTGTTATTTGCACGCTGTTGCTTCAAATGGAATATTCGATATATGAGTTCGATCGTTTGCTCTGTAAGATGAGAAATGTCGTCTGCGGGGAGGGGGGGGCGTGCTGGTGGCGTTATTAAATATATTGGGAAAAAATTGAGCTGGTTGATGTGGCTCAAGCGTTGATATTTGGTCTTGAATTCGTAGAACAAGTGAAAAATTTTGTAATACCAAACAAAAGGTGCGTTTGATCACAACTTAGAAGTTTAAATTGCGAATAAAAATTGAAACAAAAGATTTCGCTTGAAATGAGGAATAATGAAAGTATTTATTAACTGCTAAGAATAATTTTACATTAAAAATAAAAATTAAATTGACTAAAGGTTTTGAGTTAATTTATGTTTTTTTCCAATGCGTTACTCTTTTGTCTTTTTAGAATGAAAGAGGTGACGACTAAATTATGTATGACTGTTATGAACTGGCACATATAATTTAAGGGCATGGGGCTATATAGTGATAAACCCCACCTTTTCCTGAGTTGACATTTTAACATCCAACTTTTTCTTGGTACTGTTTACGGGTAGATACTCTAGAAGTTTGCTCAATTTCCTCTCTGGATAGCAGCTAAATGCACAGAAATATTTTATGAGGGTTAGTTCCATCAAAAAATCCTCCACGAAGGTAAATTTCTTTCGATACTTGATAAATGAGTTCCCTTGTCTTTTGAATTGGGTTCAAAATTGCAGGACCACAGAGTTGAACATTGGTAGCCGTCAGAACAGGGTCGGCTGTTCAACGACGGTTATAAAATTAGTCAGATATCATCCCTTCTCTTCCATGACCTTTTACTATCTTTCGAGTGTTTACCATTAAAAAAGTTGTGTAAGTTCCAAATGAAATTATATTACGAAGGTGTACCATTAATATGCCATTAAATTTGCAAGTATTTCTTAAGATGTGTGAGTCCCTGCATTGTTGTACCAGTATTTGGTCATGTTGGATCACGATTTCATTGCAATTTGCGATCTCCAGATATAGCCCCGATCTTGCACCAACGTATTATCCTTAATTTCGAAGTTCAAAGAACTTTTTAAATTATAAAAATTTTAATAATAACGCTGATCTCAAATCCCACATGGTTGAGTTTTTTGCCGAGAAAAACCAGAGGTTCTATGAGCATGAAGTTACTAGAAAGATGGTAAAATATCATGTAACCGAAAGAATGGTATTTAACTGATTAAAGTTAATTTTTGTTATAGGAAAAATTGAGTTCAAACTAAATAATCTATTTATATTACTTTTTGATCTACCCAATAAGAAAGTAAATGAAAAAAAATCCGAAAAACTTTAAAAGATAAATCTCAACAATAAAAAGAAAATAATTTAAAATTAATATGATCTTCGTAAATGCAGTGAATTAACTCTCCTAAAACAATGAATCACTATTGATCAAGCTTCAAAAAAAAAAGTTACATTTAAATACACACTGATTTAAACCAGATTGATCCTAGATAGAATGAAATACATTTAAATAGCAGAACTAAGATATTAAAGCAAACAAAATGTAATAAGAAAAACATAAAAAAGATAACAAGAAGTTATTAAACAGAGTAAAATCAATATGTTCTTTAAATGCAAAAGAACTCACTTGATTAAAGCAATGAATTAGCACTCTACATTAAATATTTTTGAAGCAAAATTAATTTATAAAAAATACTAAATAAAACCAGTTAACATTTTGCTTCAAATAAATAATACTACATTTTCTTAAATATCAAATTTATGTAACTAATATTTACAAAATTAGCGGACAAAAAATAAAAACGCCAGAAAAAAAGCTAAGAATTTTAAAGGTAAACAAAAAAAGAAAGTTTTTGTTGACAAGCATAGTGCCAAGAATTCATTTAAGAGCTTTGAATTAGTATTTTAATGAATGGTAAAAAATTTAATTAAACGGCTTGCTTCACATGCTTTTTTTTTTTAACTTTTTTCAATAATCAAAACTTAGGCCCTACTTAAAACAAAATTAAATTTAATCTGAAACTGACACGGTCCAATCAAGTCTTGTTACAGTTAAATTTAAGTAGTACAATCAAAGTAACTATTATCATCAAAGTAAAAATACAGAACCAAAAAGAATTAAAAAATTTTAATGGGAAATATAAAAGATATATTTTTTTCTGGAATACAGGGAACTGAATTCACTAAAATAAAGTGAACAAGTACTTAAAGAATTTTTTAAAAAAATTATATTCGTAAAAGACGCTGTCAAATCGTTTGGAAGCTTTTTAAAAGAAAACTAAACTGAATTAACCAATTATATCACAATTTAAAATACCAAAATCTTAATGTTTATAATCAACGAAATAAACGGAGACCACCGAAAAAGTTCCAAAGAATTCGGAAGGAAGAAATAAAAGTAATATTTTCTTCAAAAAATCAGCGTATTAAACTCACTAAAGCGAAATTAAGTACTGTAAATAATTTTAAAATTAAAAATAATAAAGAACAACTTACATCACAAGCTGTTTTAAACAATTTTTGAACTGCCCAAACCTCAAACATATTTATAACAAAACAAAACTGAACCGAACCAATCAAATCTCGTTACGAATAATTTGGCTGCAAAATCTAGGAATGTATTGTCACAACGAAATAAACGGAGAGCACAAAAAAGTTTCAAAGAATATTGAAGGAAGGAATAAAAGTAATACTTCAACGCAGTGGATTAAATATACTAAAACACGATGAAAACGTTCCATAAATAGTTGTAAAAATTGAAATAATTAAAAAAAAATTTAAGGAACGATTTGAAACGATTTTTCACCATATAGAGACTTAAATAATTTGCAAAACATAGCTAAATTGAACCGAACAAATTAAATTGTTTCACAACTGAATTAGAATACAAAAAACTAAGTAACTTTTGCCAACAAAATGAATTGAGAACATTAAAAAGGTTTGAACATGGAAGGAATGTTGACGAAGGAAGCAGAACTAAAACTTTCCTTACAAACACAGTAGTGAATTGAATCCACCGAATCGAAAAGAATAAGCACTTTAAAGAATTTTAAAAATTGAAATAAAAAATGTAGCGGCACTATTATAAATTACTTTTTAACAGCTAAAACCTTAGACACTTTTTAAAACAAAACTAAATTGGACCGAATCAATCAAATCTCGTCAGAATTAAATTTGGCTACAAAAAAAACCTAGCAACCATGTTCAACGAAATAAACGGAAAGCGTCAAAAAGTTTGCAAGGAATACTAAGAGAAGTAGTAAAAGTAATACTTTCTTCAACGAAATGAATTGAATTCACTAAAACACAATCAATAAAAGATTGTAAAAATTGATAATAATAAAGAACGACTTATTCAAACAATTTTAAATTATTTTTTAACAACCCGAACCCTTAACAATTTTGAAATAAAAAAAATGATCCGAATAAGTCAAATTTCGTCACAATTAAATTTGAATACCAAAAACTATGCAACTATTATCAACGAAATAAACGGAGTTCACCAACGTAATTGGAAGGAACATTAACATTGAGGGAAGAAATAAAAGGAATACTTTCTTTACAAACGCAGTCAATTAAATCCACTAAAACTCAATGAATAAGTTCCATAAAGAATTGCAAAAATTGAAATACTTTTTAAAACAGAACCAAGTAGAATAGAACAAATCGAATCTTGTCACAATTAAATTGGAATGCCATAAACTAAGTAACTATTGCCAACGAAATAAACGGAACGCACCAAAAAGATCGCGAATATAATCTCAAAAGGAAAGGAAACTTCTCAAACGCAATGAATAAAGTTTTAATTCCAAATCAACAGAATTACTCCACTAGAGTTGAGAGAGCTCTGCTCTTGGAAAAGCTCAAAGGACCTTTGATGACAAAATGAACTTTCTCTCCGACTTTTATATGGTCGCTGTAACAACAGAAGCCCACGAATACAATAATAATTTCCTGGCGTGAAGAAAGCCTATAGAAATTTGATAGTCATTTAGAGCCATAGCCTATTCCCCGTTCTTTTTCTAACAATGCCTAATCATCTGCTTAAAAGTAGATTCTACTTTACTTTTATTTGAAGCAATATTCACTCTTTCGTGGAATGTTTTTTCACGTAGAATAAAAGAGACCTCCCCTTTTGAATGCAAAAATCTCCCGCGTTGGCTTCTTTACAAAAGTTATTCGCGCCTTTTTTTTATTATTTGGTTATTCCTTTTTCTGTCTTTTTCAATGGCATGCTTTTGGCTTCTTTTGTAAATAGATAGATAGATCGCCTATTATTATAATTCGCATTTCTTCAATAGCCTCTCCACTTTGTTGAATGTGAGGTTTTATGTGTATTAATTTTAAGGTATTTAGTAAAAAAATTGTGATTGATCTGCAATTTTTGGTCACAAAAGAGTAACTAGGGCAAATTTCCGTGTTTAATACAATAAAAAAAAATTCTATATTCAAATAAATCACGTTTATATACTAGTTGTGTTTTTTTATGTCGATTCAATATAATGAAATTTGTAATACTAATTAAAAAATAGTTATAGTAATAAAAATATAAAAGATTACCCATTTTAACAAACGCTTTTCTTTTTTATAGTACTTTCGTATCACTATAATTTATGTTAATAATTTATTTAAAAAAAATTTTTTTACTTCACAATCGTAATGTTTAATCAAAATATCAAGCACATAGGCGTGCACTTCATTAACTTTATCACTTTCTTTTAATTAGACTAAATTAGAACATTATGAGAAAAATAAATTACGAAAATTTAGAAAACATTATTTTAATTATTTTAACATTCAAAATTTGAAACAATACCATTTTTTTTTCCATTTAAATTTGTAAGTTTTTATAACATCTAAAATTAGATTCGCATGTCAGAGTGCTACTTTGACAAGATATGTCGTTTACATAAAAGTAAATATCACTGAATTTTAAAAATAATTAAATCTAAAAAAATAATATTTAGTTCAATTTTCAGTAATGAAAGGAAATTTTTTCAATTATTTAATTATTAACATCTGAGCAAGGATCTTTTTCCAAACAAGATTTCAAAAAAAATGAATTCGAATATTCTTTTAACCGTAGAGTATAGAAATAATTTGTGATAGTAGTATTTTAGACAGTATATTTATTCTATTGAAAATAATCCTTTTCAATAATTTAGGCAATAATTTGTGATATATTAATAAAAAGACACAGATTTAATTTTTTCTCCTTTTCTTTTTAAGGAAGGGAAAGCTTAACGGCATATTTTGGTTCTTTCTCTGAATTTAGACTTCTTCTAAAAATAAATAAATTAGCTACCTAGTTTTTAATCTAAAATAAAAAAAAATTTAAAATTTTAAAGGCGTTATCTTTACAAAAAAATAAAAATAATGTTTAGTTATTTATTTTTTATTTTTTACACACTATTAACATTTTTAAAGTTTTCTTTTATTTTTTTTATTTTTTTGCGATTGATGTAAATTTAATTTAATTTCTAGCTTTTGCTTTAAATGTGTAACAGTTTTATTGAAGTAATTATTAATTTGAAAATATATAACTTTCAATACATAACTTTTTTTTTAATTTACAACGTTGTTTGTTTTTAGAATTAATGAAAGTTCTTACGCATCACGCGAATTGAGTTTTAAACTAGATCCACTCTACAAAAACATAATTACATGACACGATAGAAAAAAATTAATTAATAAATATAGAAAAAAATATATGCTTTTAAACCTGTACTAAACATTTTCAATTGGTTCGTATTTATATTATAGAAAAAAAATATTTTAAAAAAATCACTTAAAATAGAATTTGAGAATAAGGGTGTTCAGTAACTCGGAGCTAGCGAAATACGCTCCAAAATGTTTCAACTTTGAAAAGTAGACAATCGTTTAGTTGCCGACTTTTCAAACAATCCAGTACGCAATTTCACCGTGACATCTCAATTCTTTATTTAATAATAATTCTTATACAAATATTTCAAGTAATTCAGTAAAATAAACAACTATAACAAAATAGAAAATCATAATTTTTAAAAACATACGAAACATTCTTACAGGATTTAGTTCAACCGCTCTGCTACATTGCACCAATTTCCGAATACGTATGTTTTATTAATTTTCCTCTATATGAAAAAGTAACAATAAAAATACGGTTAGGAAGGACCTAGATATTAATTTGTTACAAATAAAAGTTGTTGTTGTTTTTTTTTTCCCAATATTTCACCAAAATAATTTGTTTACGAAATGACTAATTTTACGATTTGTTAGATCGTCTGCTTTTAGATCATCGATCTGAGAAAATGATTTTTAAAAAAAATATTTTTCATCAAACGATATTTTTAAATTATTAAATCGCAGACGGTTATTTTTGTTTGAATATTCTGTTAAAGATTGTTATCGGAAGTGGCAACATCCTTTTATTCAAGATTTCGTAAACTTTTCGATCTAACTTTTGGAAACTAATTTAACTTACAGTTAATTTAGTGCAGCATTTGGTACATTTTCTAGGATGTATTATTTAAACTCGAAGAGAAATTTTTTTTTTCTTTCAGTTGCATGAAATGTTTCAACGGATCATAGTCATTTTCGCGTTTCTGATTTCAAATCTGATATCGGTTATCAAATCTGATATATTCATAAGCAAGATTAATTTTTAAAATTCTTTCGGGTGAATACTAAGTGCCCCCACTTCTTTGCTACGTAGGGAGTGTGGAAGGAAGAAGGCGATAATAGATTTCAGTTTATGATGGAATAAGTTAAGATCAAATGTTTTTATTCTATTGGGTGCTGTTTTCAAGGAAGTAGACAAGATATATGCATATATATAAACTTATGCGTTCTTTATAAATTTGTTCATTCAGGCAAAAAACTAAACTAAACTAATCCTTTCGAAGAAAGTCTGTTTCTTTAAATTAATTTCAGATCTTCCAAAACTAATTTCAGGTTTGAAATCATCTTTTAGATCTGATTACATTATAAATACTAACTGCCTTTTAATCGTTTTAAATTTTCAACATTTAAAAAGTGGCTGACATGTTTTGAAAACAAGCCACAGTAAAAAAAATGCTGCTACTGACCAATAGTAAAATTTCCTTATTTTGATTATTGTCTTTTTAATCTCAGGAATCAAAAGAGAAAGAGAGCTATATAGGCTTAAAATTCAAACACGTTTTCGCACATCAATCCTATTCTATCCGAACGATTGTCATTAGATTTAAAAATGAAATAAAGAGAAAAAGAGTCAGTCTAAGGGAGAAAGGCACGTACTATTCCATCAACTAAAAGCAAGTGAAGCAGATAAACGAAATAAATATCACGACCAATTCTCCTTTCCTTTAGTATTGTGAAAGCAGATTCTCAATTCCCTTCGCTTTCACCTATTGAGAATTCCCCATAGGTTATGGGAATATCGTTTGGCAAAAGGAAACCTCTCCAAAGTAGAGTAAGTACTATTCCTCGATTCAAAAGGTTTCTCTTCTTCGAATGGCAATAACATTGGAAGCCTTACGATCTGCCAATCACAACGATTGACGGTTCGATTTACACGCCCTTTGCCACGCCTTTTCACCAGATGGCAGCACCTCTCATGTCGTCCTTCATTTTCTTTTCCTTTCATTTATTTTTCAATTTCGATTCGCAGCTCAGATGGATTCGTTTTCGTGCCATTCACTTTTTATTAGTTCTTGTTTTAATGTTCATAAACTGAGCTCGAAGCATATGAATTCATTTTAAAATTGAAACTAATTTTTTTGTCAACCTTTTAAAAGAAAAACAAGGAATTATTTTTATGTTTACATCTTTTTGAAAAACTAGTGGGACGAAATTATCAAGTAAAATTTTAATATTTAATGCACATTTATAACATAAACTATTCAAATGTATACAACTTATAGGGGAAAATGTTGTAAAACTATTACTATAAGTAGGTGTTTAAATGTTGTTTCAAATATAAAACTTTGATTACTGTGAAAAAATAAAATTGTTGTAAATAGTTTCTGATTGTAGATGATTTTTCTTTTATCAAAGATAGAAAATTCAGTAATTTATAATCTTAATACACAGTTATTTTTTTAAATAAATGTTTTAAACAAATGTTCAGCTTTCATATATCATCAATGCAGAATTAACAGTGAATTCGATAATATGCATTGCATGTGTAATTTGTTATGAAATATTTATATTAAATGATAATGAAAGTTAAAACAATTGCTTGTACAATACAAAAAAAAAAAACAATTCAAAAAAGAGACGCATTCAAACGAAAGAAATTTTCTTTAGAAGATTTAAAGATCAGTTTTAATAATTATTTTTAATGCTGCATTCTTACGAAATATTCGAATAATTTAAAAGTAAAGACAATTTCTTATTTATTTCTTATAAATAAAAACATTCATTCCAAAAGAAAGAAGATTTCTTTTGTTTCAAAAGATGTAAAGACCTACACGAGGCATTAAATATTTTTACAATATCATAAGATAATTATAAAATCATTCCCAACTCCAATTTTTACTGCACTTAATTCAAAGTTTAAAAAATAATTCGGTGATCTGCTGGGAACAGTGTCTTTACGATCAGTCCACTGCGAGACAAATTAAAGATGAAAATAAAATCACTAAATTAAAAGTCAATGAGAGCTAAAAGTCATAAGTGACTGGAAGTAAAAGGTTGATTAAAAGTAGATGTAGTCTAAAATCGCATGTAGATAAAAGTTCGAAATGTAGAAGAGGTTAAAACTTGATCAGTGTAAAATCGAAATGACATGTTTTTTTGTTGGTTCATGAGTGGGGTCAGTTGATCTGGGGCTAAAATGTCCTCGGGAGGTTTGTTTTATTATTTGAATCACAAATTTCCTGCAGGCCAATATAGCGAAGAATTGGTGTTCGTCTTGATAGTCATTCATGTGGGTTCCCACTTGGCTAACGTTTATGAAAAATTTATTTCGATCAAAATCTTTCTGCTGTAGTTGTGGTGTTTTGTTTTTATGGAGGAAGAGTTAATTCAGTTATTTTAATTTCGTAACACGTCATACATAAGATAACATCTCAAGTTTGCATTTTCGCTTACTACAAAAAATGCTGTATAAATAAAAAAATAACGAATGGCACTTTTTGTAGCACATTGGATATATAGACGATATTATTGATTAATCTCCATTTAAATATAAATGATTAATCAAATATGTGAATGCACATCAAACTAATATCTAGTTTTTGTACTACCAACTGATATTGAGGCACTATAGCTTGGTGGCTAACGCACTGAACTTTCGTTGTGAGGAACAGGGGTTCGATCCCTAGTAGCAACCTGAAGCCAACCCAGCTTTAGATCAATGGGTACCAGCTTGTCTGGGAAGTAAAGGCAGCCTGTGCGCAATGCTAACCACATTGCTACTAACATGCCGTCAAGCCTTACTCTCCATGGCCGCGCTGGCTCACAACTGTCTGTTGCGAGAATGCTTTACTTTTCTGATTGAGATTATGTCGTCTGCACTATAGCGAATTTTGAATCATATTATAGTTTTAATTTGCTGGAATCTTAATATAGTGCTAATTTAAAGCATATTATTGCTTCTTAAGCATTTTTACATGATACTATGGTTCAACTTGAATCGAAACAGGAGTCAATTGAACACTTCATTTTGGTCGCAGCAAATTTACACCGCATTATGGTTCAAGATAGCGCTATTATAGCTTGATATTGAACCAATTTTTCTGAGAGAGGGTTGATTTTTGGTCTTTTGGCTGAGTTAAAAAAGAAAAATAGAAATGCTGAAATATTGTAATCCAACCATCAATATGTGGACATCAATCTATTTGATAAAAAAAAAATTATAGCTTTAAAATAATTCAACAAAATTTTGTGTGAATGTAACAAATTATAACAGTAATTAGGCACTTAATACTTTGACACGTTTTGAATTAATTTAGAAATTATTATTGTATAAATAATATAATACTACAATAATCTCTAACGTAATATTACAATAATCTCTAACTAATATAATAAGAAAATAAACTCGAGAACGATTTAATAAGATAAAACCATTAACTAAATAGAGAATAATTGGAATAATTAAAATATTAAATATGCAATTAATCACCTTTTTAAGAAAATTTTTGGTAATAATGTCTGGTAATAAGAATATAAACAATAACAAAGTTCAAAAATGATAAATATTTTTAGTGCCTACCAACATTAGGTAACTGACAATGGCAAATACCATTATAAAATTCCAAAACATATGCATCATATGTCCAAACAAACAACCTGAGCTAAAAAGCATCAGCAAAACATCTTCAATGAAACAAAAAACAAAAATATATGCTGACAGTTACCGTTAAAGCAAGAGCGAGTAACCAAATTCCGCTCGGAAATTACCAATCCTCTTTAAGGGGGAAATTACGATTTCTTGATAAAAACATCAAAAACCAAAGAAACCTTTTTTTAATGCCAAAAAAATAGGTGCTAAACTGACACCTGCAGCTATCTCAAATGTTTTGCCTGTCTTGCACGCAATCGTGCCAAATCTGCTGAAGAAATCTCCCTCAGTCTTTCTTCCGACACTATCGGACAGTGATCGCGTCACTACATTTAAAATAAGTGACAGGTTTTCAAGTCCGCACATCAGATAGAGCAAGTTTTCACAACTAGTGCCAAAGAATTCTTGGATTGCTGGCATGAAAAAATGCTAAAGTGAATTGTACAGCGAAGTAGAACTGATGAAATGATATACTAATTGATGTTCGCAATGCTGATAGCAAATCTGAATCGGATTTAAGGAAGAAGAAAACAGGCTACCAGCTTACAAAGAATGAGTTTTCTTATTTTTCATTGTTAAAAGCGGTGTTTTCATTCATTTGTTTATCCTTACTTCTTTTTTTTTATTTGTATTTTTTAAAAACTGTATTAGGCATTCTCTTATTAAACGAGTTCAAAGGTGTTTTTTTTTTTAAAATTGTATTACAGTGTGTTATACCATTCGTATTAAGCATGAACTATAATACTTATGAGGAATTCTTCATAAATTCTCTTCCTGCTTCATTACTAATTTAAAAGAAAGAAAAAATAAATCCAGTCAAACCTAGAGTAAGTCATGAAGTTGCTGAAAAAAATAATTCAAAATATTGAAATGCAAGTAAATTATTAAAAGAGGACTTCTCCGTTGCGCAATCCTAAGTAATCTCATGTAATCTCATTGCGTAATCTCATAATTTATTTTAATTCGTATATTTTAAAAATTTCTTTTCAGCATTTGAAACTTCATGGCCCACTCTAGGTTTGTTTGAACTCACTTTTTCTACCCTTAAAATTTCAAATTAGTTATGAAGGAAAAAGAGAATTTGCGACGAAAATTTTCCTCAATCCGCTCTGACGTCATCAAGACGCTTTTCTAAAAGTTTTTCTTGGCCCAACGAACCACTTCGCCTCCTAGCAACACCTAAACGGATAGTTAATATATTAGATTTGAAAAGACTTGAACACACGGTTATAATTTAGTGTCTCTGTCATATTTTTGTCTATTTCTGTACAAATATATCGAAAACAACGATTATATATTTATATCATGAAGGAATGAAATATTTCTCTCAATTAGATGATTAGTCTTAAAATTCCTTTTTTTTTTTTTTTTTTTTTTTTTTGCTTTATTTCAATAAAAAATTTTGAAAAAAGATAAGATTACATGCATTTATGTTAGTTTTTTAAAAATTTTATACTGTGCATTTACATAGAAACTTAAAATTTTTTGAATCGGTTTCTTTTTTAGTTTTACTTTTTAAATCAGTTTCTAGTTTGTTTGTTTTTTTCCGCTTTGTACGCAAAAAAGAGTTTCTGTCATATTTTTTTTCATTTACTTCTGCGTATTTCAGTCTGACAAACATTAAATTCTACTATAAATATCAAATGCAAATATCATTCTTGATATAATAATTCAGGAATGAACAGAAGTACGACTGAGTCATTAAAGTATAACCGTTAGGTCCTGATAGACAGGACCAAACTTTAAGAAAAGCGTCTTGATGGTTAGAGTGGATCATCCTTAAGTACTGTAGTTCATGGCTCTAACANGTCAAATTTCGAAATCGTTAAAAGTGTGCCGTCCCAAAAAAAAGGTTGAGAATCACTGCTCTAACATTAGACTGGAAACTCTTTATATATTTCCCTGTGGTATTAAGTGACAGTGGGGGGCTCCACAAACCACTCGCTTCGTTCACCGAACTCAAGGACTGCAACTTAATCATCTCCATTTCTTGATAATAAATAGATTGTTGCGAAAAAATAAAATTTAAAAATTAAAAAAAGCTATAATTCTTCTTTTTTTATTGCATTAACTCCAATTTGGTTGATATAATTTTGATACTATTTGTATAAAATTTAAATATAATTATTTTACATAGCAACTTCATTCACAAATTCGCTTTTTAATTTTTCATTTAATATTTGATTTATGGAACACTTGGTGGATATTTATCGCTAAAGAGATTATTTAGCAATGGAGAGTTAAGTTCAATTGTAATATTATTTCTAAATTTTAAAGAGTTAAATTTTTCATTATTTTAACTGCTCTTGTTAACTGACACGCAGTTTTACTGAGAAAAAAAATAATAGAATATTATAGCGTATATTGTAAAAAATATTATATTAAATATAACGTATTTACTTTTCAATAATTGCAAAATGGTCGCTAATATTTTTATAATAAAAGACTGGTGAGATAATAAGAAGGTAATATCATGCAATAATTTTAATAATATATTAAACGATCAGCACCATAACCTAAATAATTTCAAGGTACATGATGTTTATGAATTTTATGCTGATATCAACCAATTATATTTGCATCTTCTTTGTTCAGAAATGATCATACCATGTGATTATTATGTCCAATGAAAATTAAAGAAAATGCTTGACAGTTATTTATATATGATATATAAAGACTTCTATGGTAACATAAGATAGAAAACTAACTTTCTGATTGAAAACTGGACGTTTTTAAATAAATCTTGTAAATTGGGTTATTTATTCGACAAATAGAATTTATATATAGAATTTTATCTTAATAGAAAAGTTGATATAATATAAAAGATCATAAGAAATCATGTGCCGACAAATTGTAGTTTTGTTTTTTAGTTCAGTTATGCTATTAATTCCAAAGCATTACTCAACTTAAAATGTGATAAATGTTTTCTTTTCAAACCGCTTTAAAAGAAAATCACAAAAATTAAAAAGAAACTCTTCAACAAATATTTAAGAATGAAATCAATAGTTGGGTATATTTTGAAAGGATTAGAAAAGCAGGCGACATTATTTATCTATTTTACTTAAGAACTTTCTTAATTTTGCTATTTTTATAATGCGATTCAAATTCTTTTTCTAACGTTATTTAAAACTATCATTTATTTCAAGAGCGTGCATATTTTTTTTCTTTTTCATTCATAACCTTAGATGTTAAAAACAAGTCAGACATAGCAAATTGCTTAGCGATATTAAATTCTGTTTTTCTTTCCACTATTTTTTTTTCCTAAGTTGAAACCGAAAAATCAACTGCAAGCAAATATTGTAACAACCACAGCGGAAGAAACTGCAGCAAACTTAAACTTTTCCTTCTCTGCCAAATGCAGGAAGAAAAGTTTAATTATCTCTTCTACAAGCGCAAGAGAAAAATTCGAACTTCTACCATCAGAATAACAATAAAATATCCATATAAATAAAACCTCTGTGGCAACAGCTCGAACTGTTTATATTCTTTGTCCATGCACTCGCGGATAAAATTCCTCCGCTGCCTAAACAAAAGTTTTTCACTGCTTTCTCTGCGGAAGGAAGAGCAAAATTTAATATGATTACGCGACGAAATATAGTTCCAGCTGTGACAACCCCTTTGTCCAAATTCCTCGCCAATCCCGAAGGCGTTATCTTACACTCGAAGGTATGAATGTAGATATATAGAAGCACTTAGGATACACTGTGTATGTGCATATATCTATAATAGAACTCAGAGACGCTTAGGGCAGTCTTTTGTGATTAGAGACTAAGTCAGCCTCTCTAAATGCAGGGCCAGATGTTGCTGGGTCCTTTCAGGGCCTAAATTTCGGGCGTGTGTTAGGATAGATAGAGAATATGTGCACTAAGTTATCCAATATACCTTGCATTTGGCCGATTCCATAGAAGACTACTGAAGCGTTATTACTGTGGCTAAATAACGCTCTGATTCTCGTGGTGTGATTTGGCGGGGTTAGAGGACTTGGCTGCCAGCAATCAGGGTTGCTTTTCTCCTGATTGGAATTTGATACATCTGGATTTCAGTCGCCAAATTGAGTTTTGATAATCTACTTTTGGAGAGACAATTTACTTTTGGAAGGAATTGTTTCCATATATTGTAAAAAAATTTCTCAATTCGTTAAATGGTATTTTATAGAAAATAAGCTTCGAGTTGATTAGGAAGCATCTTTTTTCCGGTAAAAGCATTCAAACATTTACTAAAAAAATTATCCTTAGTTAGAGCATAACTTATTATTTAGTTAGAGCAAAACTTATTCTTAACTTATTTAGTTAGAGCAAAACTTATTCTTAACTTATTATTCTTAAACATGGAAATGTGTGCGTTTTCAGGATGTCACTGTCACTTAAAATCGTCAATTAAACTTTGTAATTACTATTGCTTTGTGCTAAAATATACCCTAAGAAATTACTGGGAATTAAGAAATTACCTACAGGAATTATTTTGATAAAAAAATTCTAATATAGTTATTTTCCTAAAAAGGATTGATATAGGTTACAGAAAATACAGTAAAATTTCCAAATTTCATTTTTCTATACGATAAAAAAAAATTTGATAAAACAATAAGAATAATGGATTATTATTTATTATTTTTTTTAAAGAGATAACGCCTCAGTAAGGATCAATTTAGTAGTTCGACGTAACAAACATACACTGCACAGTGGATGAAAAAGAAATATATCTCTACTTCCGGGCTACTAAGCTGCACAATGGGGGGAAATGAAAAATATGTCACTACATTTGGACTACAAAAATATTTATAATTAGGAATGCAAAATGTCNAAGAAAAAGTGTATGATTAATGTATATATATATATGGATGACCTGATTGGTAGAACGTTGGCCCATGTCCAAGAGGTCGTGATCCCGGAGTTCAATCCCCGCCGGCTGAAAACTTCCCGTTTAGTAAATGGTGACTGGTACGCGTTAAATTTGTCGGGTCACGAAGTCCTCCATGTTCCAATAACCTCTTGGGGGTACAGGGTTGGAGATTGGTCGTTCTCTGATTCAGGTTAAAATTGCGATCTGTGGATGAATGGGTGTATAAGTGGGTCCGCCCTATAAACGGGCAGTGACGCGTGTGTGGCTAAGTCGAATTCATATATATATATATATATACCCTACTATCATTCACTGATTGATTACTGATTTTAAAAAAATTATGAATTGATCGAAGTTGTCCGAAGTACAAAATTATGAGAAATATTTTTAATCACAAAAATAAATTCATTTCACAACGCAGCAAAACGTAATTAAAGCTTAAAAAAGGCAGAGTATTAGCCAATTGTTGGCTACCTTAAACACAGAGTATACAAAATCTACCAACATATTCGATCCCAGCAATGTTAATTGAATCGAAGAGATAGAGAAGATGAGGAGGAAGATGAATAGGATGGTAGGGAGGGTGTAACACGTGGTGTCGGAATCATATGACCACCAATATATTATGATATATGGAAAACCTATAGCTGAAAGGATATATTGCGCATATAGGCGAAACAAATAATCCTTCTTAATTATTAATTTTTTATTTCTGTTATTTACTCAACAGAAATATCTTATTCCTTAGAGGGATATTAAATTGACTTCATTCGATGGTCATTCACGTAGATTTTGGTCTAATCAAGCATTGCTATTTTAATTTTATAATTTAAATTTAATTCTCTGCTCAGCGTATATATCAAACAGTGCAACAATCTGCAATTGCATTTTGGTTATTTAAAGGGATATAACACTTTAGAGGGAATTTTTACTAACTATACTTTTTTCATTATTTTGTATAAATTTAGGTCAAAAATAAGTAAAAAATACTATATTTAGCATTTTAATATTTTATGGTTACAATACAAGATAAAGTACCGATGTATTTTTCTGAGCTAAATGTAAAATCGTAATAACACGGCTCACTTCCTAGCAATCAATTTTAAATGTTGCAGTTATTTATATATATAAAAAAATAGTTATTCATCATTGAAATTTATTTAATTTTCATCAGTGTAGAAACCTCTCAAAAATAAGTTATGACCACCAAAAATAAGGACGAAAGTTTTTGTACACTAAATTAAGTTCAAATATATGTTTTAAAATTTACATTTATTTATACTCTTTTTATTTTATTTTATAACCGTCGTTGAACAGCCGACCCAATTTCATGGGTTTACGACTACTTACGTTCAACTCCGTAGCCTTGCAATTTTGAACCAATCCAGAAGACAAGGAAACTCCTGGATCAGTACCCCCATAGGTATTGATTTGTTGTGGGAACATGGAGGACTTCATGACTTGTCCGATTTAACGTGCATCAGTCACCATTTACTACACGGGGAGTCTTCGGCCGGCGAGGATCGAACCCACGACCTCTTGGATATGGGCCCAGCGCCCTACCGACCAGGCTATCCCGGCCCTATTTATACTCTTTGTACTATTCCATAACAACAAAAATATTCGGCTACATTAGTAGTTTATTTTCTATAATTTCGTAAGGCTTAAAATGGACCAATACCGCACACCCTCAGTCCCACCCCCACACTGATCGAAGCCAGTGAAGTTTGACTTCTTTGATCTGCTGTGAACCGTGTCTCAACGATCATTTCACTGCCGAACTGTTTTTATAGATGTGTAATAATGATAGTTAATATATAATTTTAAAATATTCGTGAATTGTGCCGAGTAATTTTATGATACATAATTTCTATACGCTTGTGTTCTGTTAAGCCTAATCCAAATTTGTCGATGATATCATTTCTTTGCTTTGCGTAAATTAATTTTGTGTCAAGAATTAGGGTGTGTATGCATCCTAAACTAGTTACTCTTACTTTGAACAAAAATGGTAGCAGCTGCTTTACATCAAAAGTAGTGTGAAGTAACATTTCCGATCTTTTACTACAACACTCTTTGTGTAAAGCAGTTACCCTTATTCTTAACAACACATATTTTTAATACAACTCTTTTACAGTGTAAGGGTAAAATTCTAGGTAATGTGGTACGCAACTGCACAAAATGAAAAAATTTGTTAAATTCGTCGATTTGAAATTCGATTTCAATTGTAAAGAAAAAATGATTATTAGTCGAATATCTCTTAATTAGGATGAGCTGGCTAGCAATTAATAAATAGTAATTTGATTCCCAAAAATGTTCTTTCCACCAGAAGTAATCTTATCGTCAACTAAGGACAATAGAAACAAGAAAAAGAAACGTCCACAAGAACTGACAAGGAAAAGGAGTGGAAGGACCTTGGGAAGAAGGATGCAGATTCTCCTGGATGCCCCTCCTAAGAACGTTTTTTTCTCTCTTCCAAATCCGGAGCATGGGAGGCACGTTTGCTGTTGTATTCACCCGCTCACCCGAAACGATGCAAGATCCCCCCCCCCTCAACGGACAGCAGGAAGCCAAGAAGCTGTCCTAGTGGGACAGGACACAACCCCTCTCTCCCTTTCCCCTCTGTCCCATTATATATAAATTTTTTCGGAACATACCCTGTCCTTTTCCTGAAGACGACTGATTGTACCATGACCTGTGCCCAACATTAATAGTCCTCCTTCATTCGAAATCCCCTCGTTTTTAGGAGTCTTCTGTTCGATTCTCTGTTCCCCCATTCATCCACATCCTCCATCAATTCCTCTGAATAGAATGAAAGTTTGAAAGAGGGGGGACTGAAGATGTGGCAATGAGGGGTGGATATGCATTAATATCGTCCCCGCTTCTCCAATGCTTCGATTAAAACCTCTTCTTATTTGCCTCGGGGATTTTGTACATGAAGGTAATCTATGCAAGGGCATTCACGCCTTAGTTGCCCACCCTAACCGACGGAACATTGTAGCTTTAAATGGAGATGCCCGGTTACCCCACACCCTGGCTGTTAATCATGAGTAAACAGAAGGAAAAGTCGAACAGAAGGCTGTGTGGATGACCATAACCAAATCATTCATCAGGAAGTTATGGGCAATAATATAATGGCTTTAAATGGATCTAGAAATACGTCAATAAAACCTAAATTCAGCACTAAAAGATGGTGGCTATAGTGTTAGTATCATAATAATGAAAGATGTTTTTTATTGGTTATAAATTCAGTTTCTTTTACAAGAAAAAGTGTATGATTAATGTCTTCTTTAAAATATTTCGGTTGTATTTTTTTTTTCTCCACATCTTTAGCTGGTTTCGTCTAATTTTATGTACCAAGTAAATGTTAAATTTATTATCCCTGACAAATTTTGAAAGTTTCTCTCGCTATTGCATTTTTGGCTGCAGTCATATTCTGAGTTTTCTATTGCTGATATTGCGGTATTATAAACAATATTTCGTCGTATTTTTATCGTTTTGACACCTTTCAAGCCTCCTAAAAATATATATTTTTTTTTTTGTTTTTCTCTTTTGCGAAATTTTTTAACGTTTTTTTTAGCAAGTCTAGTTGAAAGAGTAACTTTTGAGGCTGGAAAATTGGTTTTGGTTATTTTTAGAAAAAATTTGTTTTTTTAATGCATGGTTTTACCTTGTCTCTATCATAGAGTTGAAATACTGGGGAATACTACTATTTCAACTCTATGGTCTCTATATGTTGAGCGAATTCGTTTTTTTTTCTTAAATTAAAATTTTATTACTATCACGTTTAAAAAAGGCCTTTTTTTAATGATGGTTCTAGTCCATTTCATAAAAACAATTAGTTAGTTGCACTCTTACGTGATTACAAGTCATTTCTACCTTATTTTGAAACTATACCCTGCTGCAACTGTACTCTAGTGGGCACCAGAAGGCAAACGTAAAACAGAGAGGCCAGTGCTAACATGGAAAAGAAAGGTGGAAGGGGAAAAAAAGGCTGGATGAACGAGCTTGTCCCAGGCAATATCTCGTGCAAAAGACAGTGTAAGCTGTCGCAATAAGATAAGGGCCTTATGTGCTACCATACACAAAGTAGGATACGTAAGCAACTTAGTTAAGTTATTTTATAACCGTCGTTGAACAGCCGACCCAATTTCGGGTTACGGCTAATGTTCAACTCCGCAGTCTTGTAATTTTGAACCAATCCAGAAGACAAAGAAACTCCGGGATCAGTACCCCCAAAGGAATTGATTCGTTATGGGAAGATGGAGGACATTGCGACTCGTCAGATTTAACGTGCATCAATCACCATTTACTACAAGGGGAGTCTTCGGCCGGCGGGGATCAAACCCACGAATTCTTGGACATGGGCCCAGCGCCCTACCGACCAGACTATCCCGGCCTAAGAAAAACCTTTATCCATATGGAGAGAACCTGTTTGCAACTAAGTGCACGCCAAATTAAAGACAAGCTGTAGAGTAGCGCAAACGTATATGAATATCGCCAACTCTTGAAACGACGTTGTAAAACCTTCTTTTTCCTTGTTTATTATAAATAATAATTGCTATACATTATAAATAATAATAACAGTTATTAGCAACAATTATCAATTAATAAGTAATAAGATTTAACACAAATGATGACTATAAATCGTAGCAAATGTGCGTGTATTGTTGTATTAAATAATAAATATCGTTTCTTGCAGACGTTTTTCTTCGACAGCGAAACAAATGTCAAAATTTTTTACCTTCCATTTGACTTGTTACGAGCATGTCAGCATAAGATGCACCATTTTTAGTGATCCAATCAAATTCAATGCTTATGCAACGTCATACAGTTTGCTTTTTTTTCTTCAAGAACCAATGTTCTCTTATTTGTCGAAAAATGTCTCCAAGTCGAGTATTTCAGAGAGGCTACGAAACTAATATTTTTTTTTAATAATTCTAAGATATATATCGTAACAGATAGCACAAGTTAAATTTCTGTCTGATGTGTTTAACTTTTAAAAGCTTTTATATTGTTTTTAGAGCATATTACATAATTTGATAACGATATGAAACGGAACTATATGCAGTCGCCGATGATTACTTAAATCCGCATATACATCCGTTATAAGTTAAGAAAAGACCATTGTATACTGTAATGGTCTTTTCTTAACTTATAACGGATTATAGTATACTTCCAGTTTATTTAAGCTACCAAGCAACACTAAAAATACATACCAAATACGTGCGAAAAAATACATTTAAATTTTAAAGTTTTATATTTTAAAATGAACAACGATGGAATTGTTCCACTATTCAAATAAAGCTTTTATACGCAGGATGTCCTAAATTTGATTAACAGTTTTTGAAAATTTATAAACAAAATAATAATTCTGTAGAAAATTTGTAAAACAAGGAATGCATCCCCCTCCCCGCCGAAGAGTTCCAATTTTTATTTCAAAAATGTTTAAACTGATGGCTCTGCAAATAATAATTAATTCTAAAATATGATTTAATTAAAAATTTGGTAATTTCTTTATGATATCTTGCCTTATAGCATGGCAGAAAAATCATTTATTACTTTAATATTTACTTCACAGTAATGTATTTTTTCCTAAATGTGAAGGGTTTTCACAAAATAAGAACTATAATTAGAATTAACTAGAACTAGAATTAACTAGAACTATTAACTAGAATTAATTAATAACTAGAATTTCCGGTAAATCGTTACCATGTGAGCGGAAAAATTACCAAATGAATGGTTAAAAACATATTTTGGTTTTATTAACCAGAATTATGGATTTCTTTTTCCAGAAATATTATTACCATATAATACAGTAAATTTAGAAGAATTTTTTCTTCCGAGTGTAAATTAAACTACTGAAAATTCATGTAGCAGTTCTTCAAAATCTTTCAATTAATGAAAGTCAGAGTACGAAATTTTTGAAATGCGCCAGAATAACTTTTTTTTTTTCATTTCATTACCGGCGTCGAACTGCCGACCCGACTTTGAGTTCAACTCCGTAGCCTAGTAGTTTTGAACCCAATTAAAAAGACAAGGCAAGTCCTGGATCAAGCACTAGAACAAAATATACTTCAAGATGGAACTTACCGACATTTATGTTACATGGTGGGGAAAATCGCTAAAAACCTCCCATAGTTGCCCCAACGGCAAGGGGATTCTGACCCATGATCCGCGGAAGATATTTAACGTCAGCATTGTGATCTGTGCGAACCAGAAGCAGAATTCATATTGGCCAGCCATCGCTGGTATTCGAACCTGGGTCACGTCATTGTGAAATTAACTCAATCCTCGGAGCCACCACGACTCAGCTAACTTTTATTTTGTTTTATAACTGTCGTTGAACAGCCGACCCAATTTTGCGTTTACGTTGGCCAATGTTCAACTGCGTAACCTTGTAATTTCGAATTAAATCCACGGGAACTCCTGGATCAAATATTGGGAGAATATTCACCTTCGTGGATTTCTTTTTGATGAAACTAACCCGCATTTGCGTTACATGGAGAGAAAAACCGCGAAAACCTCCCATGGTTAGCTTGATGACAAGAACCCATGATCAGTCGACCACTGAGGATATTTAACGTCAGCACTGTAATAGACGCAAACCGGTTGCTAAACTCGTAAGCCCGAATTACTTTTTATAACCGTCGTTGAACGCCTGACCCAATTTTTAGGTTTACGACTAGTAATGTTCAACTCCGTAGCCTTGTAATTTTGAACCCAATTCAGAGGACAAGGGAATTTCTGGATCATGTATTGGGGGAAATTTTCGTTTCGTGAAGGACTTCTTATGGAACTAACTCGCATTTTCGTTACATGGAGGGGAAACCCACGAAAACCTCACATGGTTAAACTGAGGGAATGGAGACTGATGACAAGTAGGGGAGATTGGGGTCAATTGTAACAGGGTACGATTGTAACAGAGCAAAAATTTCGAGTGTCGGGTTTTAGATTTGGTTCTTAGGTGGCGCACAAGGTGTATTTAATAAATCTACATGTACACCCCTGCTGGCAACCATTTCTAGGTACTTTTGAAAGAGTTACATCACAAAAGATATTTTCACGCTACGCAAGTAATTTTTTTGGTATTAGAATATTATATTGCAACAAAGTAATTTTGTTTAAATAAATAAAAATTATTAACCGAATATGTAAGTGGACACCTTAATTAACATTTCAG
>NC_092204.1:15775353-15791058 GCF_043381705.1 Parasteatoda tepidariorum
GACCAGTGTTTTAGAGAACAAATAATGACTTTGTCCAAGAAAAAACACATTATAGCTGAGCTAAATGAAGAGTGCTATGTTTAATGAAGAAGCTATGTTTAATGTCAAAATCAAAATCTTGGCTGATTTCAATGTGCTGTTGGATGTTGTCCGCCATTGCTTCTGTGGTTAACGTCACGTTGTAATCCAACTGCAGTTGATTTGGACGGTAATTGTAGTTCAAGATGAGCGTTCGATGACGTATACTATCAAACTCACAAATGGACCAATCAGAGGTTAACGCTGATTTCCAGCTGACGGCGTCCTGTTCTAAGAAACCAGGCCTTAAGGCGGCCAGCTGTTCGCCAAGCTAAAGGTTTCCACAAATAAAGTTTTTTAAAACATAGCAGGAAATCTGAAGATTAGTGGACAATTAAAGTGTTTCTGTCCTGAAATTTTGTCTTCATATCCAGTTCTGCTGCAGATGTGTTATAGCTCTTCAGGATGTTTGAAGATGTAACTTTGCTATGGTAACCTAACCTATAATATAACTATCAGGTGGAGACTTGTTTTTTTTTTTTAAAAAAAGGCCTCAGAAATTGTAAAAGCATACAAAAGTTGCTTTAAATCAGTGGTTCCCAACCTTTTGTGGACCATCGCCCCCCTCTTGGGGTTGGCTGACACATATCGCCCCTTTCTCTTTTTTCTCAAAAAACCATTCATTGTTGCTTGTGAGCGACCAAACACTGAAAATATGCTATGCTATTTGATTTTAATTTAAATTGTAATGCAAATAAGGAGGCACATTTATCCTGTCATTTTTATTAATTAAAAAAAATTGCATCTTTTTTTTTCAAAAAGAAATGATATTTAAAACAGAATAATAAAAACAAAAGTACATTTTTTTAAATTCATATTTTAATGTAATCAAGAAAAAGTTAAAACGTTAACAACTAAAACTTGAGAAAAAAAAATGAAGATGGAGAAAGTACATTTTTACCACTTCAACGACTACCCTGTGCTTGGTGTATTTCAAGTTAAAACTTGAATGTCAGGTTTTATGCTAGTCAGATTTAAAAGCGGGCCTCCTTTGAAGCAAATGTCCAACCTATCTCTTTGCTTTGCGAGCAGCAGGAAGGCAGATCTAAATCTTCTCTCCACTAAATATGTTGACGGGAACGAGATGAGAAGCGGCTCAGTTTGTTTCCACAATTGTGGATAAGTGTCCATAAGCTTTACCCAAGCTAACTCGTAACCGTATTTTTTAAAGAAGACTTAAGCCTCACAGTCATACTTCAAATCTAAAATCTCAGACTTAAAAGAGGAAGTGAGCTTATCCAGAACTTCAAAAGAGAAAGAGATTGAATATCCAATCTGGAATTTCTAATTTCATCAAATCTTTAAATCTTGATTCCATAACTGATCAAGGTGATCAGTAAAAATTAGATTTTATTTTCGAGAATCTCGATATCTGCCATTGAACACTTTTTAAGAGTTGGAAATTGCATTAGCTCTTTGCGACCAATGTTTGACTTGTAGATATCAAACTTGGCGATGAATGAAGATATGATTCCTTTAGCTTTGATAATGTTCATTTTATTTCCTTCAAGTTTTACGTTGATGTCCTTCCTTTTTTCAAAACTATGAGTGAGGTACGCAGTTTCCAACTTTCGTTGCTTCAAACTCTCACTTAAAACAGGATCAGTGGTGTCGAGAAACTCAGTAACCGAATCCAGCAATTCGAAGAAACGGCTCAGTTTCCTTTTGAAAGCCATCTCACAGCTGTATGTAGGAGCAGGAATTCGAAATCTTCATAATTTTCATGGCAAAGTTCTCGGAACAAACAGCTATTAGGAGAACTAGCTTTTATTTTATTGATACCAGAAATAATCATTTTTTCGCAGCCAAAAGTTGACGATGAATGACATAATGGTGAGATAACTTCCGGTACTTCTTTTTTAAGGTGACCCAGAAACCCCAGTATGACAACCAGACATGGTTGGAGCACCATCTGTTGCACAATCACTTACATTTGTGAGGGGAATTTCTTTTACCTCAAAATAATCTTTGACCAATTTAAAAATCGACGATCCTTTTGTATCTGTGTTCAAAGTTCTTGTAAACAACATTTCCTCGTTAATCTCCTTACTCACATTTATAAATCTCACGTAAGTTAAAACAGCTTTGTTATCTATCACAGTTGATTCATCAGTCTGCAACGCAAATTTACCTTCTTTCAGAAATTTGATGAGTTTTGATTCAACGTCGGCGGCCATCTCATCAATACGCTGGAAACAATATTACTGCTCAGAGGAACAGAGTGACTTATCAGATTTCCGCCTGCGATACCAAAACGTAAGACGAAAATGATCTTGCACTTGAATACTTTTTAATTTTTAACTATCATAATTCTTTGTCTACACCAGAAAGATAGGTTTCATATATATTTTCAATTTCAATCTCAAACAGCTTTTATTATTAATATTATTAGCAATTTTTATCTTTTGAATACTCGT
The DNA here is from genome assembly GCF_043381705.1 of Parasteatoda tepidariorum. Taxonomy (NCBI): domain Eukaryota; kingdom Metazoa; phylum Arthropoda; class Arachnida; order Araneae; family Theridiidae; genus Parasteatoda; species Parasteatoda tepidariorum. The sequence goes on from NC_092204.1 coordinate 15,777,849, forward strand.
CGCCCCCTGATCGCCCCCCTAAGGATTATCGCCCCCTTGAGAAGCTCTATCGCCCCCTTTGGGGCGATCGCCCCCAGGTTGGGAACCACTGCTCTAACCCATGATGCGTTTACCACTGAGGATACTTAACGTCAGCACTGTGGTCGGTGCGAACCGGGTACGGAATTCGTATGCTCGAATTACTAGTCATAACAGAACAAAATTTTTATGAATCAAAACACAACGGTGAATCAAAAGATTCAAGTAGATTTGGCAAAAATGGGCGTCACGGTGGGAAAAAAAAGATTTCCCTAGTGATATTCTAATATTTTTACACTATCAACAATGAAGAACTTATGAAGAATTCAAGGAAAAAAATTATGCGCACAGAAATTAGTATAAGTTAAATTCTAGCAGTAAAAGTATGTAAAATTGGCATTTAACTACTAATTAAAACGAAATTTGGCATACTCCGTTATTGAAAGATTTCCCTCGTGATATTATAATACTTTTACACTAACAAGAATGAAGAACTTATGGAAATCTTCAAGGGGAAAAAAACTAATACGCACAGAAATTAGCACTACGTTAAAATCTAGCCGTAATTGTATATAAAATTGGCATTTAACTACTAGTTAAAACTATATTTCGCATACTCCGTTATTGAAAAGATGAGTGGAATATTTACTTTTTTTTAAAATTATTGACATGGCTATATGATGAGAGAAGTACCCGGAACTAAGTATAGTACTCAAATACACCATTAATTACGTTTAATGAATTTTAATTTATATGTAGACTATTAAACAAGATTTATTAAAAATGAAAGCGGCATTGTGGGGATCACCCCTCTAAATAATAATGTTTTCTTATGCATATTTTCTTTCACTATCCATCAAAGATTAGTTTCCGGACGATTATTGAAATGTATTATTATTTGTTATTAAATTTTCTCTTATGAAACAAAATAAAATTTGTGAATAACCCCTGATCGCTTTGAGCCTTCTTTTAAAAAGTACGAAAAACTGCTTAGAAAATTGCTTGAAACTTTTTTAAGATATTCAAATCAAATTTATTTTTATAAGTTGCCAAATACTGTTCACTACAAAATTATGAAGAAAAAAATTTTTAAATTTTTTCAGTGCAAGAGCAGTATAAAAGAAGACGCTTAATCACTCATAACTGGCTGCAGTTCTTGCAAATTTTTTTAAATCGACGAATTTTAAACCGTCGAATGTCTTTGGTATAAGACATACAATTTAATATTATTTTGTATAAAGTAACATCTCTTTAACGACAAAATTTAACGACATTAAAGTAATATCGATATAAATTAAGTAATAATACTTAATTGATTACAATATTATAGCAATGGAATAGTTTATTTAACATTAAGTAAGAACTGAAAGGATTAAAATGTGTGTCCTAATGTCCTAAACATGAACTCCTGCATTGGGAGAAATTTGATTTAATGGANTTAATATTATTTTGTATAAAGTAACATCTCTTTAACGACAAAATTTAACGATATTAAAGTAATATCGATATAAATTAAGTAATAATACTTAATTGATTACAATGTTATAGCAATGGAATAGTTTATTTAACATTAAGTAAGAACTGAAAGGATTAAAATGTGTGTCCTGTCCTTTAGGAGATACGGAAGTATCAGTAATTTACATTAATATTGAATTATTTTATTTTATTTTATAACCGTCGTTGAACAGCCGACCCAATTTCCGGTTTACGACTGCTAATGTTCAGCTCCGTAGGCTCATAAGTTTGAACCCAATCCAGAAGATAAGGGAACTCCTGGATCAATTGATCAATAAACTCCTGTATTGGAAGAAATTTGATTTAGTGGAGAACTTTTTGATGGAATTTGAGTAACATGGAAAGAAAAAAAAACCGCCCACGGTTAGGCTGATGGCAGGGGGACTCTAACCCATGATCCGTCTACCACTGAGGATGTTTTACGCCAGTACTGTGGTCAGTGCGAGTAAGTTTTGTAATTAGCATCGACCAGCCATCACTGAGATTCGAACCCGGTTCCCCTCATTGGAAGACAGCGTTATTCATTGAATTTATCCGCCATGGTGAATAAAAATAAATAAATATTAAAGTACGTGCAAAGCACTTTTTTAAGAAATGAAATATAACAATAAGCTAGCACATATCACTGGGGTTATCTTTAAAATATTGGAAACTTTGAATCGTCTACAGTTTAATTTTAAATCAATGGCAAACGCTTAACCAATCAGTTTCATTTATAGATCATTCCGCTCGAACGGTTCGTCGTAGAATGTTCTAATGTCGACAGTAACCTTCCTCCTGCTTCAAACTATCGATGTGTCACATTTCATTCGCTTTCGGTCGGATGGTTTAGGAGTTTATAGAGAGCACGCATAGACAGACATTCATTTTTAGATACATAGATTTTTAGATATTTAGATTTTCAGTTATATAGATTTGCAGATTGTGCTAATGTTAGATTAAGTTTAATTTTTACAATATTAATCTCTGCTTAAGTAGTTGAAGTTACAAACCAATTTGTATTTTCGAAGATAAAGAAGCAGACTATCTCTGTAATTTCATCTACTGGGCTAACAAGTACAATTATATTACCTCATTGTGAACGCTCTATCCCCTGAGCCACCACGACTCAATATTGAATGAATGATAGAATTACAAAATTAAAACAATACACTAATGCACGAAAAATTTAAAAATGGTTGGTTACAATAAAACAACAATGACGTAACAATAAGCTTGAAGTCATTACACTGTATTATTGCAATGTTTCACCGTTATGTAATATCAATAAACAATAAGTTACAGTAATAAGCTATGGTAATGATGCTATATCATAAACAAAGGGAAAAAAGAAGAAAAAGATAAAGAAGGTGAAAAGGGGAGGGCGAGAGATAGGGGGCGGGAGAAATAATTACAAATAAGAAAAATAAATTGTGATAAATTATCTGAAAACAAGGTTGTCGATTCAAATGATCTCGAAAATAAACAGAAAACATCATTCGAAAGAAAAAGAGGACCTGTTTTATTGACAATTTCAAAAGTTGCATAATACGAAATAACAAATTGTTTTTCTGTAGGTCAGAAAAGTAATTATTGTGTTTACGATTTCAGTCAGTACGTACAAGGTATTTATAGAAATATAATGTGAAACGAAAATTGAAAAACTGCGTCCTTTACTAGAAAAAAAATAAATGAATAAGTTAGTGCAAATTTGTCAGCTACTTCAATGTTTCAATAAAGTATCAAGAAAAACCGAATAAAGTATACATATCTTAAAAAAATAAACAAACTCTTTGTTTTTAGATAATATTCAAAACATGAAAAAGATAAAGATTGTAATACTAAACAATAGTTGAGTAATTTTTCAACGACAACATTTTAAAAACAAAGCTAAAAAAGTGTAAGCTACTTCCTATTGTTGTTGTTTTCTAATGTCACATGCCAATACTAGCAAGTCTGCTTTGTGAAACAACGCGACTTTAAAGCAGAGTGTGCGCTTCTTGTTTACAGTGGCGCCATCTATGGTCAAGAATACTACTTCAGAAACACACGTCACAACCTGTTTATAGGGCTGACCTATTCTTACATCCATTCATTCATCCACAGATTGTAATTATGACTTGAACCAGAGAACTACCAAACTCCAATTCAGTACCACCAAAGGTAGGATTTCTAATGAGAACATTGAGGACTTTGTGCCTTAGCAGATTTAATGTGCACCAGTCACCATTTACTACATAGGAAATCTTCGGCAGTCGGGGATCAAACTCACTACCACTAGGACATGGGCCCAACGCCTTACCAACCAGGCTATCCCGGCGAAGCTACCTCTTTAACCTATTATTAAATTATCTTATGATGATTCCCCTACAAGCAGGTTTGTTTGAATCATGTCATACCGTCTTTATTAAATTTTAATCAACACTTTAAATACTTCTACTAAAGTAACTACTTCCTCACCTGGCTCGCACCGACCACAGTGCGGATGTAAAATATCCTCAGTGATAAACGGATTATGGATTAGAGTCCCCTTGCTGTCAGGCTAGCCGTGGATGGTTTTCGTGATTATCCCCTCCGTGTAACGCAAATGCCGGTTAGTTCCATTAAAAAGCACTCCACGAAGGCAAACTTTTCCTAATATTTTATCCAGGAGTTCCCTTTTCTTCTGGAGTGGGTTCAAAATTACTAGACTACGGAGTTGAACATTAGTAGTTGTAAACCCTAGCTTGGGTCAGCTGTTCAGTGACGTTTATAAAATCAAATTGCCGATCCTTTTCACTAGTTATTACTTATAATAAAACAGTAGCTTAATATAAGTTGTGAATACATTTACAATTGAAATCATAAATTATGCTTTTATATAAACATGAATAAAATTATAATCATTAATTGTGATCACGATAATAAACGGTTATGAATAATTGATTACTTGTAATCAATCACATTTTGCTTAGATGCACTATAATGTAAATAAGTTTTGAAAAAACTAATTGTGACAATTTGTTGCAACAAATTTGAAAGAGATTTGAGAGACAAATTTTTTTATAATTAATTTCGCCCTCCGTTGTTTTTATCAGCCTTGGTTTTAAATGTTTTTTTCCAAATTATTTTGCAATCGATGAAATTATCCATTACTTTCAACAGTGTTGATTTCAGACGTAATTTCAAATTATTTTGCAATTAATGAAATTATCCATTATTTTCATCAGTGTTTGTTTCAGACGTCAATTCAAATTAATTTGCAATTAATGAAATCATCCATTATTTTCATCAGTGTTTGTTTCAGACGTCAATTCAAATTAATTTGCATCCATTATTTTCATCAGTGTTTGTTTCAGACGTCAATTCAAATTAATTTGCAATTGATGAAATTATCCATTATTTTCATCAGTGTTTGTTTCAGACGTCAATTCAAATTATTTTGCAATTAATGAAATTATCCATTATTTTCCTCTGTGTTAGTTTTAGACGTCATTTCAAATTATTTTGCAACTAATAAAATTATCCATTATTTTCATGAGTGTTTGTTTCAGACGTCAATTCAAATTAATTTGCAATTAATGAAATTATCCATTATTTTCCTCAGTGTTAGTTTTAGACGTCATTTCAAATTAGTTTGCAACTAATAAAATTATCCATTATTTTCATCAGTGTTTGTTTCAGACGTCAATTCAAGTTATTTTGCAATTAATGAAATTATCCATTATTTTTATTAGTGTTGGTTTTAGACGTCTTTTTAAATTATTTTGTAATTTATTATGTTGCTCTTTTTTTATCAGCTTTGAAGTTATTTTATGACAAATGATTGCTCCGTTTTATATGTTTTTTTCTTTCAAGTAATTTTGTAACTACTTAATTCCTCCTCTTTATGGGTGTTGATTTAATATGCTTTTCAAGTTATTTTGTACTTAATCATATTATCCATAGTCTTTTTTTTTTATCAGTGTAGGTTTTAAGATGCCATTTTATATAATTTCAATCACACAATACATTGCCTTTTTAGTAATGTTTTTCTTAATCTGTATTTTAATTAGCATCTAATTACTAAACCTGAACTTATGGCGTTGAAACAAGGAAGTAAAAACATACTTTCCACACAAATAAACACGATCAATTCTTTACAGAAGTAAGACTTTATAAAAAGTCAGTCATAAAAAAAAAAGAAGAAAAAATTAAGAACTGTCACATAGAAATTGTGACAGCCCCTTGATACACTCTTACCACACATACACACACATGTAATATGCACACCAAAAAACACACTGTGTGTGTTTAGGACATACAGATGTATTCCACATCAGTTTCATAAGATACAGAGAAAGGTAAAGAAGGAGGGGGGGAAGGGAGGGACCACCCTGGCGTTGACAGCGTCCCTTTGTTCGCCGTCTTCCCCTTGAGAGCCCCCTGAGGATCGTGCAGGGGCGTCTCTTTACTCCTTTTGTGAAGTTGCGAGTAAAACCGAAGATGGGAATCAATTTCTAGACGTCGGTTTATTTTTTCTACTTTTCCTGTGTACTTTTGAGCACAAAAGAATGTCTTCGGCTTGGCGACTTTTTTTTTCATTTTTGTATTTTTATTCCATAATTACGTGTGTGAGTGTACAGTGACTAAGAGAGAGATATTTCAATCTCTCTTTCGGTCTCTGTTAATGCGTTATTTGGCGAATTTTCATCCTTTTTTTTTCTTTCTTTTCTGCTTTTTAATTCTTCTCTTTCCGAAATTCCTCCGGGGAATTTGTCAACTCTATTTGATATGGGGAAGTTGTGTTAGGTTTTAGTGTGTATTTCTTTCCCTCTATTAACTTCGTTTGTTTGAGAGTGATTAAAAAATATTTCTAGTGAGTGAGTTTCTAAGGGGATTATATGGACTTAAAGTATGGGTGGATATATGTATTTTGGATACTACAGGCACATATTAATTTGCAAAGGATATAAGCTGTGATTATTAAAAATATAAGTAATGGTGCTTGTAATCGTTTATAAAATTTTTATAAAAATCACGAAGAAAGGAAAAATACTTATTAAACTGCAGTTTAATTCTCTAGTTTTTTAAGTTCGTGTCTTTCCTCGAAAAATTACAAGAGTTCGCAAAAACATTAGAAACATATTGACTTACAATTTATCTCGCTAATTTTGTCAATGTTTGCTTTTATTTGAAATGCCATGAAAACTCTCAAATACAGTACAGTGAGACCTGTTTTTGTGCGGTCCTTTTTTATGCGATTCTGTTTTTGTGCGATTGGTTTTATGCGATTTTATTTTTGCGCGATTTTTTTCGTGCGAATTATTTTTATGCGGTATATGAATCTTAACGGCGTTAGCACCAGTTTAATGTTTCCTATCAATGTGCATATGCATGTTGTGGACGAACTCTGATTACGTGGTCTCCTTGACAACGATGTACTCTGTTTATTTACTTTCATTAGTTCATTTATTATCGTCAACTCCATTTTCTCTTCTGTTTAAAATTTATTCTGCCCTAAACAAGTTGAAGTAAAGCAGTAAAAAATCGTTTGCTGTGTTAAAATACTTCGTATTTTAAAATTAAACTGTTATTTTTATTCTGTAAATTCTCGTCTGCGTGTATCTCAAATACTATGCGCTTCGTATTCAGAGTTTTATACACGATTCATTAGATTAAGGATTCATTTTATAGTGAGATTAAAGGTAAAAAAATTAATTACTTTTGTTTCTATTTATATGTAGTTTTTATGATTTTTATTTTATTTTATCTGATCACTGACTTTATGGTACCAAAAAACAAATCATTGAAATCCTATCTTCAAGCGATTTTTAACCAATTCATTCCAAGAAGATGCGCGTTTTGGATTACGACGAGTGGCAGCAAACTATTTAATGTATAATTTGAAAACTTCTACATGTATATGTACAATGAAGAATTAAATATTTTTAAAATTTCTTTATGTCTAATTTAATTATTTAATTTTATTGAAAGCATTCTCTTATCTATTTCATAAATCCATAAATCATTGATGTATTTTCTGAGTCCGACTTTTTTTATGCGGTCCCTATCAACAGCATAAAAAAAGTTTTTGGTGGTATATGGTACAAACTTGTTTAATACATGTCAGAATTTATAAAATTTTCGAATTTTTTTTTTGTGCGATTTCTTTTATGCCGTCCCTATCCACCGCACAAAAAAAGGTTTTACTTTATAAATATATTGACCTTGACCTATAATTTATTTCTTAAATTTTAATCGTTTTTGTTTCGCTTCGAAATATTACAAAAGATCACAAATACTTTAGAAAGATATTTATTCCTTAATCTTCTTCATTTTTATTTCTCTTTTAAATATTATGAAATGCAGTAAAAACATATTGAATTTCAATTCATCTCTCTAATTTTGTCAATTTTTTGCTAATTTTTATTTCTTACTAAAATATTACGAAAATTCTCAAATACAGTTGAAACATATTGACCTTCAATTTATCTTTCAAATTTTGTCAGCTTTTGTTTTTCTTTGAAATACTATGAAAACTCTCAACTATAGTAAAAATATATCTTTTAATTCATTTATTCTCTAATCTTGTAAATTTTTATTTCTTTTTTAAATACTACGAAAATTCTCAAATTCAGTAGAAACTTACTGAATTTCAATTTATCTTTCTAGTTTTGTCAATTTTTGTTTCGCTTTAAAAAGTTGGGAAATTTCTTATGAACAGTAGAAACATATTGAATTTCAATTTATCTTTCTAGTTTTGTCAATTTTTGTTTCGCTTTAAAATGTTATGAAATTTCTCATATACAGTAAAAATATGTTTATTTTCATTTTGTTTCTTTAACTTTTTCAAATTTTTTATGTCTGTGAAATTTTACGACGACTATATAAAATACAGAAAAACACATTAATATTCAAATTATTTCTCAAACTTTGTCAATTTTTGCTTCTTTGAAATATTACAAAAACTCTAAAATATAGTAGTAATATACATTGACCCTACAATTTCTTCTCTAATTTGACAATTTTCATTTCCCTTCAAGATTCTAAGAAAAACTCTAAAAAAAAGTACTACTGTCAAATTTATTTCTGAATTTGATTTCAAGTCGAGCGAGAAAAAATACACAGTGGAAAAATATTTGGAATAAGATGTGTATTGAATTGAACTACAGGACTTCATAGGTACAAGATGAAATTTGTGGATAAATCCTTATCGTTTTGAGCTTTCTTTCAAAAAATATGAAAACTACTTCGAAAATTGCATGAAACATTTTCAATTTTTAAAGTATTCAAGTAAAGTTTTTATCATTAGTTGTCAAATACGATACCCTACAAAACTTTTTTTAAATTTCTTCTGCGTATGCGCAGTATTACGGAACTAGCTTAAATACTCATACAATAAGGAACTCTTGCGAAGTTTAAAACGAATTTTTTTTGAAATATTAAATCGGCAATTTTGTATCCTATTTAAAGTTTTTCCAAAAAATTTTTTAATTCCATTGAATATTTATGAAATTATAGCACAAAAACGTAAAGTGATAAAACAAATTTCTTATAAAAATGTCCGTATTTCCTTAAATATTTACCCTAGGTTTACGAAACTTTATGCAGTTATTAAAAATAACAACTTAGACAATTGATAAAAGTTACAAGTTCTTTGCTTAATTTTTTGGTATAGGGTTTTCAGAAATACTTGTTTTCATTCTTAATTTACTGCTGGCTTTTAAATCTTATTGTTAAGTATGAAACATCGTATAAACTAAATGCCTCTAAAATTACAAAATAATTATTTAGGTATTTCTTGAGAAACTTTTAAAAAAATGTCAAAAAATGAAAAAGCTTCTTCCATTATCGTACGGTAGTGTATGTTTAAAAGCTGAAATTTATGTCCATTTTTAAATTAGCATTTATCATGCATAGTTGCATAAATGCTTTTGCAAAGTCAAGACTATTCATCTCCTTAAAAATCAAAGCTCACGATAAAATAACTAATCTTGACATCGACAGGAAGACAGCCACCACTCTCATCAGACTAGGAACAAAACATCATAAAAACATGAAAATCACTGCAGATGGGACTAGAAAATATCAAAACTGTGGCAACTGTCTTAATGTGGAACTCACACCATGTCATGTTCTTAACTGCCCTGCAGTCGCTGCAGGCCTTCACCTCTTAAACTACCCTATAGAAAAAGATTTATATTCATTTGATGCCATAGAGATAGCAAAGACTATTCAAGCACACCATGAGATATGATTCAGTAGAGGATACGACACCAACCAACCATCATACATAGTCGATGCTTCCGAAAGGTAAACAGTCTTTTGAAGAAAAAAATTAACTTTCTTTATGCCTTTTATATAGGATAGCCAGCGCCTTTATTCAGAATGTTTCAGCGAACTAATAGCCATACAAATTAATCAGATTTCTTAAAACAAAAAAAAAGAACAAAAAAGTGAAAAGAATTATTACGTCACCAGATTCTTTTAAAGGGAACCAGATAAAAAAAAATAAAACCACGAATTTCATATAAGAAGAGGAGGCAGTCGACCAAGTTGTGGGAATTTTCTGGGGTTTGGAATGAGGAGAATTATAGTAGAATCAACAAGTACTCCCTCTGGTACCTCCTCCTTCAAACCAGTGACATTGATATAAAAAAACCTTGAATAAAAAATATAAAAATAATAATAAAAAAAACGTCAAAGCAATATATTTCAGGGAGCAGTGAGTCATACGTTTACTGGAATGATATTCAGGTATGTACGAGGGGGAGACGGATAGAATGCACCTGGAATAGAATTTTATTTTTCATCGTCTGTTAGGGGGGTGGTTGAATGAATTTTGAACTTTATTTTATTTTTCACCCATCATTTCACCCACCTGAAAACGATTCTTTCTTTGCATGGTCACCCCCGAGTAGCTATGGTTAAAGTGTATGGACAAGATTGTGAATATGAGATTTCTAACTACTTATATAGTTGTTTATGTTTCGGATATAGCAATAACATAAATAAAGTTCCGCTTTTCAACCAAAAGTGAATTGCCATAGAAGGCGTGACATTTCTGTATTCCATAAAAGGAGAACTTGATCCGATTGGAAATTGAGATGTTGATATACACTCTAAAATAGAATAATAGTTATCTTTATTGTTATCAAACGTGTAAGACTTTTTTTTTTTATAAACATCAAACATCATGTTTTAGAATATAAAACCTTTCGTCGTAGCAGCGACTTATACGCGTTGCTAAACTAAATTTAATTGTTTATCAAAAAAATCGAATAAACCTATTAGCTGGTAATAAAAACGAAAGGAATTTCTTAGATGAATAAAGCCATTTTATAGTTCTTTTCAATTTTTAAACCATCGTTGAACAGTTGACCCAATTTCGGACTTACGACTATCATTACTCATCTCTATAGCCTTGTAATTTTGAACCCAATCCAGAAGACAAGAGAACTCCTGGATCAAGTATTGCGGAGAAATTTGCCTTTGTGGAAGACTTTTTTTGATGGAACTATCCGAATTTGCGGTTACATTAAAAGAAAAACTACGAAAACCTCTCATGGTTAGCCTGACTTCATGGGAATCGTAAGCCATGAGACATCTACCACTGATGATATTTTATGTTAGCATTATGGTTGGTGCTTGCCGGGTGCGAAATTCAGCCATGGCTGGGATTCGGATCCGGGTCACCTCATTAGGAGGCGAGTGTTCTATCCCCTGAGTCACCGTAGCTCTCATTTTGTAGTTTGCAGTATGCTATGGCCCGTAATGGTAACTTAGACAATGCTCTTTAAAAGGCTTGGATAACGCTCATAACAATGTCTTCATAAATTCCAAAATATACTTCTTTTTTTTTTTTTAAATTTAAATATCACCTGTTGCATTTGCAAATTAAAGGCGCCATAACTTTTTTCAAATTTTTATCCGATTTACCGATAAATAGAACAAGGCTTCTATTACTATCAATGCAGTTTGCATTTCTCGAAGGTAGTTTTTTTTTCTTTTTTTTAAAAATATTTACATCAAATTTGCAATGTAACGAATGAAAAAATGCCATTAGAATTACCGCTTATCACTTAAGAAAACATAGTAAACATGATCAAAATCATCTAAGTGGATTAGTAACATAAGCTGCTAAACTTCAAACAAAACTAAGTTTGTCTCCAGGCACTGTAAATCCTAGCTACGCATTGCCAAACTATATTAAATTATTTATTAAAAAATCAAAGAAATCTGTTGTTTCTCTGACAGTAACCTAGTACAATTTCCACGGAATTTGTGCCTGCACAATACCGGTAAAATGATATTACAAGAAATTGAAGTTAGCAAAAAGAAAAAAAAGGAAAAGGTATACAGTTACAATTAAGTAATTCTGTTATTATTTAAAGCTTCCTAACTCAATTCGGGGTGGACATTCTATTTTGTGGTGGTTACAGCACCAGTATAAAGATTCAGAGGCCCCGGGTTTGATCCAAACCGGCACTAAAGATCATCTTTTTCGCACTACCCACAGACTGGTGAACACGAAAACGAAAACGAACTCGCAACTCTCTCACTCCTCGACAGATGGCAGCACTATACTATTTTACATTGATCTACGATTCCCCTTGATTCGCCTTAATAAACCAATCACCTGAGTCTCAAACAACATGAAGGTCCAGACTGAATATAGTTTTTTTAGCATAATGTTAATTTACGACCAGGTGTGATAAAACATTTACAGGCAGACCCGTATTTTTACAATTATTATTACTTTACAGAAATAAATTAATTTTTACGGTCAATGGCTGAGACAATTTTTGCCGGTCATTTACAGCAATTTACGGGTGAAATTTTTTTCCAGAGTATACATACTAAAACCGTATCTATATATATCTTATACTATAATACGAGGAATGGTTGCCAAGTCGAAAATCGGCCCAGAATTAATAAACTCCGGTAAACTTGGGGGTCTGGGGTTTTTGGCCACGAGGAATCGATTAGCCCCGGTTTTGAAGCGCTACGGTCGAGCAGTTCGGAGTTACAGATAGGATATTTTCAAACTTTATTAGTTCGCCATAATGGCTATAGATACTTTTCTCCACTCTTATAAATGTATGCTAATGCGAACCTTACAAGTGAACTATTAATTTTCGACAACTTAAACCAACAATATACGAAGGAATTAATAATTTAATTGTAAGGTTCGCATTAGTTTACATTTATCAAAGTGGAGAAAAGTTTAACTTTTGTGTTAAAATCACCGTCAACAACCGTTAACATCACCGTTTCAACATTCATCAGATTTCAAGCTACATTTTCAACATGCAGAACGCACCTCTACATGAAATTATTCAAGGAGCCGGAATTTTGGAACAACAAGCGATCAACTCAATTCTACCCGCAAATGGACAACTAGAAGATACCGTCATTGTCAGAATGCTTCTCCATTACGCCGAACAAGCTTACCCGACCGTCAAAGTTGCCGTACTTCACCCTGAATTTGTCGCACGCTTCTACGTTACAACAGCGGATGGCGCTTATGAAGGAATGGCTCTTCTCAACGATATCAGCGACCAGAACAAGGCTTCCAACTATCTATACGGCGTTCAACAAGGATTCGACGTGCTACTCATTCCCATTCACAAGAGAGCTCAAATGGATAGAGGCGAGCACTGGATGCTAGGAATTTACGAAGCAAGCTATGGAGAACGTCAACTATTAGTCTGCGATCCAATGAAAAGGACAATCA
>NC_092204.1:15791789-15846360 GCF_043381705.1 Parasteatoda tepidariorum
CAATTTCAAATTAATATTGAAATGCACAGGTTTAGAATTTTCTACAGTGAAAAGTTTTCGGAACTTCAGTGTTCAAAAAAGTATACAAAAGCTAGACGTTAAGAACGTATCCAATGCGCGAGCAAAGCGAGCATCGGATTGCGAAGCAATCCGAAATGAACTGCGAAAGCAGTTCCGGGGGTTGGCGAGCACGAGCGAGCAGGGGGCGAAGCCTCCTAGTTAACTTTTAAACTGTTAGTCTTGTTGACTTGGTTTTAATCCCATTCTATTCAGTGTTGAAAATGCATCCGTCAAGTGATAACATTTAACGTTGCTTTTCAAAGCTTTGTCGCCAAGGAAAATAAATAAAAGCCATAGTTTAAGTGCCTTACACTTGAAACAATGCTATGATTTTAAACTCTATTTATAATCTTGCCATGAAGAATTATCTGGGCTATAGAACAGATAAACTGAAGTATTTTAAAAGTTAAACTTTTTTAAAAATCGCTGATTTGGCGACATTTTTCCGTCTAGTTGGAAATTTTCAAATCACTGACTTATTCTCAGTTTTTTGCAAACTTTTATGAGCCCAGGTAATGCAGCATTAGAGAACGTTTTTTAATATTAAAAAATTGGACCACAAGCGCTTTTCAAATATGGCTTTTCTCTATATTGACATTTTGTGCCATTTTCAAAACAAGTGTTGACAGTGCTGACTTTAGATAGGCATAGGCTAAACTTGACCTAACAGTTATGAGTAACAGTTGCAAACTCAAGGCAGTTATAAAAATAGTATATAATTGTTAAAAAAAAAAAAAAAAAAAAAAAAAAAAAAAAAAAAAAAAAAAAAAAAACATTACGACGAAAAAATATTACGACGAAGCTTTCAAAAAACTGCCTTTTTAAGTTTCTTTTGCTTTCCTCCTTTTCTGTAAATTCAAGATGGTGACTGAAGCTTATCTCAGAGGAGAGGACAAACTTCAGATATTAGTACTGGTCCTAAATAAAAAAATTTAATACGATTTCCATGTTTCCACTAATTATTTCCGTATTGAGATTTTTGTTATTATTATTATTGTTATTATTGACACAAAAACTAGTATATAAGTTTTTTTAATACTTGGGAAAGAACAAACATCGAAAAAAATTAATTAATTCAGATTTAAAACAATCTCCGCTGCTTTATTTTTCTTGGATTTGTCTAAATTGAGAAAATCATGAAAACGACAGAGATGCAATTATTAATGTGACCGGTTTTAAACAAAACATTTCATAGGAAAGTAGTTTATCTTGCATAAACATATAAAAGTTTATCTTATTATAAATGTTCCACTTTAACCCACTTTTAAATCTATTTCCTTGTGATTAAGATATCCAAAACTTGGAAGAAAATTGCTTGATAATTTCACAAAACTATTTTGAAATGAAACTAACATTTCACGCTTCACTGTAGGTCACTTTTTTTTTGTTGTTTTTTTTTTAAAACTAAAATTTGTCATTTTTAAAACAATCGGTGCTAGCCATTCTTTAATTTTTTTTTTCGAAAAATCATTTTCAAAGTCTTTTAACAAGCACAATTAATTTCAGAAAATTTTAAACATCCAAAAGAATACTTTGTGAAGAGTAGATTTAACACTAAACGTACCAACACTTAGTAAATATCTATTTCTACCAGAGCCGGTCACATGATCGGACTTTATATTTGTTGATTGAATATATGAAATATGAATGTTAGGAAGGAAATAAACTAAAAAAAAAAATTTATTATAATTAAATAAAATTTTATATTGCCAATTTTTATGTATTACAAACACAAAGAATAAGAATTTTTAATTTATTGTTCAACGCATTTTTTACATTTGCTTCCATTGTACATTTTCCGCAAGCATATTTCTTCGAATTATTATTATTTCTATAATTCTTATTATAAGAATATATAAGAGTTATAGTTCTTATAATTATTCTTGTAATTAATATTATTTCTTCTAAGAACTTGTGTTGTCTTGATAGTTTCGACATTTTTCTGAGTAAAAACTAACAGTTAGAAATGGAGTAAGGCTATCAAAATAAAATATAAGCTACTAATATACCAAAACCCTTAGTGTTTGTCACTTTTTCTTGCACTAAAATGACAATCTAAAATTTTTGGTACTTTCTTGAAATTTGAAGTCATTCACAGCTATTCTGATTGAACTAACTACGCAACAGTCTTTGCAGAAATGTGCAACTAATCAAACGCAATACGTTGAACACGCTAATTGAACATCGTAATTTCTGTTTCGATAATTTTATAAAGCAATGAATTGGTCACCTGGTCAAATGAACGGTTGTGGTGGAATTAGGAATACGACAAGTAATATTCGAAAAGAACGAAATACAAAATAATAGTAATAGAAAATTGTACATTATTGTTAGAAAAAGTCAAATGTGTAAAAACGATAAGATGATAAGCGCATTTTTGATGATAAGTTCTTAAACGGTCAATCGATGGGTTATGGTATGTTTAGTGTTTAGCAAAAAACAAAGGAAATAAAGCATAAATGAAATACAGAAATGTGTAAAAATGCAGAAGTGTAAAGTACGGAGATGTATGAAAGTAGAGAAATGTAAAGTACAGAAATAGTCTTGTCAATTTTTTCATGTCCCTTTCTGTACGTCATTTGTTCTTTATTCGCGCTTTTTTTTTTGCTTTAAATTTCAATTATGCGTAAAACTTCCTTATTCTAAAAGCAGTAATTTCGTAAAATTTGTAACTATCTGGTATCTATCTAATTTTTGTAGTGCACAGTGTACAAAATAAAAAGTGAACACCCTGATAACTTTGATCTTAAGGTCGGATTTTGTATCTGTCGGATTTGTCGGATCAAATATGCTAATTAGTTAGAGCAGGCGATATTTTAAGTTACAAAATCTGACAACAAAAAAAACATACTTTTTCTGATTACACATTCCGAAGGATTATTATTTCTGACTCCTAAAATTATAGGAGGCAACTGCAATCTGGGAAATATGATCCCAATAGTTTTGTCTAGAGAATGATCGAAAGTTTGGAATAATTATGTTAATTTTTCTTTTCGTGTGTTTTGCAATATCTCGAGAATTTTTTAAGCGAATCAAACGATTTTCTTTTTCCACAATTCTAAATTTCTCTTATTATAGAGATAATTTCATTCAAAAAATATATTTTAATAGACATTTGTCATTTTTTATTACTTTATTTTATCATGGTAAAAAAATTTAAAATATACGGCATTAATAATTAATTAACAAGTAACTAATTAATAAATAAGTAAATGTAATTAATAAGTAAATGTAATTAATAAGTAATAGTATAAATAAGAGTATGTCTCGTAGAGAGTAGTAGTAGAGCATGATTGCAAATGTGAGAACCGTCTGAGGTTTCAAAGCTTATGTTTTGTTGGGTACTAACCGATTATTCCTGCTGCTATTGAGTGCTGAAAATTGCTGTAATTTGATAATCGATACGAATCCCTGTTCTCGTTACAAAATTGATCCTTAATAAGAGCATAATAAGCTGAACTAAAAAGTTTTCTTTAAACTGAAATTAGCAATAAATAACAATAAATTTCAAAACAAAAGAACATAAGAGGATTGACTCACTAAAACAAATACAGTCTCCTTCAATTCAACATGAACAATAAGCCAATGTGGCAGCTCCTTCTCGCCAAGTAGAATGTAATTCAAAGTCTATTCGCTAAAAAGCAGAACTAATTTCACAAAGATCGATGTTCTCGGTTTCACCACTCTTACCTCACTCTTCCCTATAAAGGACCATAAAGGGTTAAAGTTTATGAGTGAGTCCAATATCATGTAAGATGAACTATTTTTTATGCTGTACGTTTAAATTAAATCTTTCGCGTATTTTTCAAGAATTTAATAACATAGCATACTCTCTGAGTGTAAACATTGAATTTTTCATTATTCTCTGATGTACAAAAATTCTTGACGTACGTATTCTTGACGTTTCGTGAACTACGAGTTGAAGTTATAACTTCAACTCCTAGCAACAATTTTACCTTGGCCCCAACTGGGCTCAATATGCGTCCTATAGGAACATGCACCGGGGGACCAATATTGGGATGTCAATAATTTGGGTCCTAGAATGGCCTATATAGGGTCTACATTGACCAACATAGAGCCTATATTGACCAACATAGAGCCTATATTGACTAATAAATGGATGTAAAATATCCGGTGCATCTGACAATTCTATCTAGGACTGATATTGGTGGTAAAGTGACTGTGAAATATCAGGCGAAACAGAAAATTTCATACTGGGCTCATATCGGAAAAATAATGGCCCTTTAAACCCTTACAGAGCCAAGATTCTTGAATATTGGCCCAATAAGAGCCCAAGTTATTTTGCAACTAGGGTAGAAATGAGAATCGTTGGACTTGGCTTTCCTTTTTTTTTAATTTTATAATAATTANGCCTATATTGACCAACATAGAGCCTATATTGACCAACATAGAGCCTATATTGACCAACATAGAGCCTATATTGACTAATAAATGGATGTAAAATATCCGGTGCATCTGACAATTCTATCTGGGACTGATATTGGTGGTAAAGTGGCTGTGAAATATAAGGCGAAACAGAAAATTTTATACTGGGCTCATATCGGAAAAATAATGGCCTTTTGAACCCTTACAGAGCCAAGATTATTGAATATTGGCCTAAGGGCCCAAATTATTTTGCTACTAGGGTAGAAATGAGAATCATTGGACTTGGCTTTTTTTTTTAAATTTTATAATAATTATTGAAATTTCATATAAAAAAAAAAAGATGAGAATTATTTTGAATACCTTTTATTCTAAGTAAAAGTTGTCAGGAAATGATTTCAAATAGTATTATAATCCATCTTAGATATTCAGTTAAAATTTGAATACTCCAGCTTGTTTTCGGAAAATTTTGGTGGACGATAAATTCTTTCTGTCGTTTTAATTGCTATAAATTCGGCAGTTAACATTCGGGAAATGATTGAATTTTGCATTGAAATCAAGCACGGTTTTGAGCACTAGAGCTAATCGGAAAGTAATCTAAATTTCGACTGCAAGAATCTATCGAAATTCCATGGCAAAGCTGGCAAGATTACATCAGGTTATATAAATGTATTAAAATAAAATTTTATTGGAATAAAAATTTTTTTAATTAATATCCAATAAAAATTTATTGAAATAAAAAGTGGTTTTTGTTATAAAAAATATTTATTTAAGTTATAAAGAATATGTTAAAATAATATAAAAAAATTACCAACTGATGTTTTTGTAAAATTATCAATAATTCACTCTTTTAATTAAAATGATACTCATTTGAGTTTCATTTTTAAGACATTTTTAACTCAAACATCACATAATACTAAAAAAAAAAAAAGAAAAAAGAAAAAAACGTATTAAAATATTTAATGTTGCAATAAAAATCAATGTGCAAGCTAAAGTTCTCACCAGTGAGAACAGAAAATGAAATTTTGCAGAGGCGTCGCCAAATTTGGAATTGACAAAAGTGAATTCGACAGAAGTCGCCAAATGTGGTAACCATTCGCAACTGCACTGTTTCCGACTATTTTGAAGCTATTTTTACTATTAACTAAAGTTAGATATGAGAAACTCTAGGACGTCATACAAAAAAGTTATAATAAAACCATAAGAATACACAAGCTAGTTTTCAAAAAAATAAATAAAAACCTCGAAGACCAAAATCAAAATGGATGTCATTATGGAAAATACTTTATTATTTTAACTAAATAAATATTGCAGTTTTTATTGTTTTTTAAATCATTAGTAATATTTCGTTATCAATGCTGATGAAAATTATTTGTTACGCAACCATCAATTTATTCTCGAATAAAACAAAACAAAAACTGTTTATCTTTGATATAATGATTTAAACTTCCTTATCTTAACGAGCTCATTACCTTTTAAAATGTCTTACTGTTTTAAAGGAAATTATGTAACTGAACTTTCATTTTATGTTAGTTTAAGAAAATTAAACTTGCACATTGAGGGAAATATGGATGGTAATATAATTTTGGGGAAAAGTATCAGATAATATTATTTTTAGTTAGAAATATGAACCTTCAAAGAAAAAAACTGATTATTCCGATAACAATATTTAAAATGTATCTATGTGCTCTAACAGTTCACGAACATTACGTGATCTAACTGTATGGCTAGAAAAAACAAAAATTAAGGAGACTATTTTTTTTTTCTACGTACTAAGTAGCTAATACATTTTTAAAAATTGTCTCCTCCCCCATGGCGAGCTCCAGCCACCATCTTGGATTTACTTGAGAAGGAAAGGGGGTAAAAATGAGGAAAAACTGAATGAATGTCCGAATTTCAGACGGGTAAATAGGTATAATCAAAAATTTTTCTTTTTTATATTTCTAATTTGCTAATTCCCTTTTAACGCCTGAACTGTTAGTACTCATAACTTCGTTTTAATTCTATTCGATTCAAAGCAAAAAAAAAAAGTCACGTTTTGGGACCCAAAAGACAATTTTTAAAACATTTGCGAATTCTCTATCACTACAAAGCTTCTATTACTACAGTTCAACTATGTAGGAACTGGCCATAAATGTTTCGGCAAATTTTTAATGACCAATCAATAATTTTAACAATGGCCCACGTTATTGTTGTGAGGGTTTCGCATTGAATAGATTTTTCTGAGATTATATTGGGGACATTACATGCAAAACAATGCATGCATTTTCAAAGAACTTATATAAATTGTTCAGTCTGTATTAGAGCCGCGGTGGCTTAGAGGGCAGAGGTCTCGCCTCCCAATGAGGTGAACGGGGTTCGAATCCCAGCGATGACTGGTCGATACTAATTCCTTATCTGGCTTACAGTGCGTTGAAGTTACAAACCGAATCAAATTTTTGAAAATAAGGAAGCAGATTGACTCTGTTATTTCTTCTACCGGGCTAGCAAGTACAATTATAATTACCACTCTCACATAGTAAGTAGTCATATTAATATACTTACTATAAATGGAATAAAGCAAAGGATATTTATTCTCTTTTCAATTCTGTTCATTTATTCCATTTGAAATATCATCTTTACAATTCTTAATTGCCTTGAGTATATTTCCTTACCTATTTTTTACATATTAATAATTAAGTCTATCGTTAAACTATTACTTAAAGGGGATATTCATTTGTTTCTCTCTCTATAAGCAATTAAGAAAAACTCTTGAAAATAAAGTTTGGCTGGAATTTTTCTCTTTTTTCAATTGACTCGTTTAATTGTGATATCACTTTCATTATCTTTTTTCTAGAATACATTCTTAGACCTCATTGTAAACATATTAATAGCCAACTCTGTGACATAACGTCAGGACTATTCATTTTTTCCCTCTCTTTAAGAAAGTAAGGGAAAACGCTCTCAAGATATTTCCATAGAAGAGACAAATCCTAACCTTTCATACAAAAGTCCTACAAATGTCATAATTTACACTTAACTGTCTTTTCTGTGGTTCTCCAGAGTGGGTCCTTAATGAGCATTAACTGTGAAGACAAAAGGTATTGTCTGGGGAGCTCTCACATGAATAGGGGAAAGCTCCTGTTTTAAAAGAATGGTTTCGGGGAACTACAGGTGGGGAGTCACAAATTAAATCAGAAGACGTACACGTGTTCCGGTACTGGAAGCCATAGAAAAGAATTGTACCATCTCTCCTCTGTCTACAATTCTAAAGGATTACTGAACATTTATGATGATAGTTATGGAACAAATAGGTATAAAGAGTACCGTGGTTCTTTGTGTGCATTGAAGAAAATATTTAGAAATACCAAATTAAATAAATTAAAAAAATGAAATAAAAATGTTAAAAGCTACGTATTTCAAGTAAGCTAGAAAAAAAAAATAGGAGAAACTAGGGAGATTTCGCAGTTTTACATGTCATTTTCAACACGCTCTCCTACGCTAGTTTTGATGTAAATGCGCATGCGCCCTTCAAGTGCGCATATATCAATGCAGGTGAAATACGCTCCATTAATGTTAAAAAAGTAATATAATAGGGAGATTTCGAAAATTTACCTTAGCTTCTGTACGTTCCCATACGTAAGGTTTTAAGTAATTTTGCGCATGTGTCTGTTCTGGAGAAATGCGCATGCGTCTGTGAAAAATTTTAAACTTACTCACAGGAAAATAAGAGATTTTGCAAAGATCCGAAAGCTAAGAACGCTAACGTAGTGGAATATCATTTAACTGTGACCACAAAATCTAAACAAATATTTATTATTGACGCAGACGATCTCTACAAAACTCGACATACGACTCAAGATGATTTGTTCTACATAAAACTGTGGTTCTATGAACAGAAAATTTTGAATAGCGATAAAGAATGAATTTTGAATTTAGCGATAAAGAATGAAACTTATTATACTTAGATTTGAGGCCGAAGAATGGAGAAATTTAATTTATGCATGAGGTCTACGAATGACCATAACTTACAGTAGTTTGTTTTAAGCTACACTGGTAAGTTAGTAGTAATATAGCACAATTCATTTCTAAATTTCATTAAAACATTTCTTTAAATTCGCATTCCATGTCTATGTTTTTTATTTGAAGATCGGCTTAAACAGAACACAACATTTTACAGCTATAAACAGAGCTCTTGTAGCTTTGTCTTTGTAACGCTAATTACGCCAACATAACCTAGATACTGTCAGACTATGGATTTCAATGAACAAGGTTCTGGTAAGAGTCAGAGATCACGAGTTCGAAAAACCTCTGAAAGAGGGAGTTCGAACATTTAAAAATAGTTTAAAGACAGAATTTGCATAGTATTAATTTTGAGTGTGTAAGTACCCTCATTATGCAACTGTTATTTTGTATATATGTAACAAATCAAGATTGGATTTGGAGTTTTTTTTTTTCCTTTTGATTTTCATGACTGTATGTATTGAATTCGTTACCTCATGTTATGGAGAGGATTGTTTCTCCTTTATGATGTTTAAGTTAAGTTATGATTTTTCTTGCTTAATAAAACTTATGATTAGTTAAAAGATGACTTTTTCATTATGCTTTCTGGGCATTTTCCACAACGCACTAAACTCTGCCAGCAGATACGTATCATCTAAAATTAACGCGAGCATGCGCAGTTACTTCAATTCTTGCGTATGGGAGCTAACGGTAAAAAATGCGAAATCTCCCTAATAATTAAAGAGCAATGCGCATTTACTTCAAAATTTAACGAACGGGATCTCTCAGAATGCTACTTAAAACTGCGAAATATCTTTAATATTTTTATTACTTTTTTAATAACGAGTAATTTTTACGTTTTTTTAATAACGTAGAACGCATCACTACTATAACTAAAGAAAATCTTCCATCGCTTTTGGAAAGTTATGCACTCGACGCCTTGCGTTTTAAGTTTGACGAAAATTTACGCGTCATTGCGCACTCTCTTATACGTTAGGTTTTGAACTAAGTGCACATCCGCCAGTGTTGGTGAAGTGCGTTTATTAATGTTAAAAGAAAGTAATATAATTTTTAACGAGCATGCGCAGTTACTTCAAAGCTTGACGTGTGGAGTCGAGCGGAATTAAAGTCAGATCTTTCTGTACAGATTCCAAGACAGAACGAAGCTTGTAGATCAAATACAGTATTTATTTTATTTTCATTTTTTAACGGTAGTTGAACAGTAGACCCAATTTTTTGGGTTTACGACTACTAATGTTCAACTCCGTAGCCTTGTAATTCTGAACCCAATCTAGAAGACAAGGGAACTCCTGGATCGAGTATTGGGGAAATTTGCTATCGTGGAGGAATTTTTGATGTAACAAACATGCATTTGCATCACTTGGATAGGAAAACCACGAAAACCTCCCATGGTTAGCCTGATTGCAAGGGGACTCCAACCCATGATACGTCTACCACTGAGGATATTTTACGTCAGCACTGTGGTTAGTGCAAGCCAGATGCGGAATTTGTTTCGACCAGCTATCGCTGGGATTCGAACCCGATTCACTTCATTGGAAAGTGAACGCTCTATCCCCTGAGCCATCACGGCTCAATACAACATTTTTTGTGTAAAATAAACAGCATACTTTGCCATTAAATAAAAACATAACAGTTTCATGTACATAGCATTTACAGTAATTTAAATATCAGCATCACAGTTATTTTAAACTCGTAAAAATCTCGAACGAACCCACAGTAACCGCTACGTTCATTTTTCTGCCAAACTGAGCTCTTTCTCTCTCCGTCGACGTTTGTCGCAACATTTACAAGACGTTATATATCGTTTTTAAAATTGAATATTTCATCAAAAAATATACTAAAAACTTTATTTTTTAAACAAATCTGTGGCTGTATAAGCAAAATTAACCCCACACCAGAAGTAAGGGAAGATTTTTTTGTATAAATGCAACGAAACAATTTGTTCCTCAATGTTGTCATTCAAAAGCTAATAACTAATTCATTCAAAATTTAAATCAATAATATGTCCAAAATATATAACTAGTGAAAAAAAAAAACAAATTTAAAAGAAATATTCTTTTTTCTTAAACAAATTTTTTTTTTTTTTAAAAAAAAAGGAAAACCCGGAAAAATGAATTTACGCCCTACTACTATATAATGACGGCTCATAAAATCGATTCTAACTTGTTTGTATAAACTTTTATTCCGCATTTTCAGAAAGAAATTTGTTCTTTCGAAAGATTCTGATGGATGATAGAAAACTTCCTTGTTTAGAAAATAAACTTGTTTTTCGATTGCTCCAGGGCTCTTTCAAATTCTACATTTTAAGCTCAGACTGAAAATCCTATTTTGTAGAATAACACTATTATATTCTTTTCCTTTTCCTTTTATAGAAGTTTTAAATGAATAATTATATTTTATGACTGCACTAATATTTTCATTTTAGATATTTTTTTAAAAATATATGTTAGTTGTACGGAGATTATTCTTGTATTCTTATAAAAAGCTCCTGATATGTACTGAATTGTTTCGCACAAAATCTCCATGTTTCAAATATTAATTTGAAAAAATGTGATCATCCATTACTTTTCTGCGAATCATAGTTTCTTAAACTCGCCAGTAAATCCAATAATAAATCCAATGATAAATAAATAAATTCAATAAAAAAATTAGTGCTGAAACTGTTATTACTATTTCTTTTATTTTTAGTAATTAGAAATAATGCCTGTTACGTGACTTTAATCTGATTTATAAAGTGAGCGGAAAAATTGCATTTTGCAATTAAATGCTACAATTCAGTGATTCCAATTTTTTACGGCTATGGAACCCGAAATAATGGAGCATATTTTAGCGGAGTCCCAAATATACAAATAAAATTTATTAGTAGCTTTGAGCATATTAACCAAAGAGCTATACTTATTTTACTAATTATTTTGATATTTAATCTGAGGAAAGACATTTTTTTTAATAATCGTTTCATCAGTAAAACTCTTAAAATAATAACCAAAGAGTGATACTTATTTCACTAATTATTTGACTACTAATTATTTTTATAATATTTATTGTGAAGAAAGAAAATTTTTTTCAGTAATCGTTTAATCAGTAAAACTCTTAAAATAATAGGTTTCATAACAAACAGTTAAATTGGCCTGGAGTAGAGTGGTATCTAGTCTAGTTCTGAATTTGTTTTCAGTGCATACATTTACTGAAAAAAAATATTAATCTGAATTATGATCTCCAAAAAAGAACTCTTGTAAACGCTGAGAATAATTATCAGGAAAAAATAATTTGTTATTCTTGAATTTGGTCATTTTACTTTGAATTGTAAAGTTCGACGAGATGGCAATTTTTTTTTTTATAAATTTTGCTTCTTCCTTTTTTTTTTACTGGCATTTTACTTAAATAATTTTATAAAAATAACCAACATATCGAACAAATTATTGTTTATTTTTCAGATATAAATAAAATTACAGGTTTCAAAAATCATTAAAGATTTTAAAAATTTAAATTCTCGGAGCCCCTGTGATCTTGACACGGTGCCCCAGGATCAGCAGAACGCAATTTGAGAGCCGCAGCTATAATTAACTAATATTTTTATGTTAATTTGAAGATATACTTATTGAGAATTTCTTTGTCTCAGAAATTGGATGATTCGTTGACACTATTAAAGTACTCGAATGTTACTGATTGGTTGGAAGAAAAACCTGCCAATGCGCATTGTTTATGTTCAAGATCATAAAAATCATGCCTACATGAAAGCAAAATTACAAAATAAAAACATCACATACAAATCGTAACAGATAACAAACACACACAAATCATAACAGATAAATTTATTTAAATTAGAATATATTAAAACGGACAACAAAAGGAAATAATCATATGTTCGCTTGTTGACGTCATGAAACGTTAGAAACTAATTGCTAATAGAAGGAAATCATTGGATAGAAAGTAGAACATGGTCTGCTATTATCCAAGGACTTACACCAAGAATCTGGGTGATCGTTCACACCGTTCAAGCTCCAAGAAAAACAAGATCCCTTCAATTTCATTCAATCTTGGTCCAAGAACGTGAACCTTAACAAGTCTCAAGGCTACCAATTCCCAAAAAGTGCTAGAAACCCATTTACTGAGAGAGTTGGCAAATCAAATCGAATTTTTAAGCATGATAATGCCTCCATTCACAAGGGCAAAATTCCATTCTTGGAGAAAGCATGTCATGGAATGATCTGCCATCTGCTCTTTTTCCTGATCTCCGTCCCGAGAAAAAGTGAAGAGGTATTCTCAGGCGCTGTATATGCCAAGGACAGACACTTGCTAAGGCAAAAGTGAAGATTCCAATCATCGGTACCTTAAATATTATTGTCCTTCAGGAATTAGTCAATGGTATTGTATGCAAAATAAATGGCATCATATGCAGCATAGTCTATTTCAAATCAAATATAAACATGGTTGGCTGTTAGTAAAATTTGATGGGAATTATCTTTGCAATGGGATATTTCTTCCTCTGCTCTTTTACAAATTCGATTTTTTTCCCACTCAAGAGAAACAGAAAGTGGGTTACTTTTTGTAAACATATTTTTTTTTAATAATATATATGTTTGAAAGTATTATAAATAAATCTTTTTTTTTCCGTTTACCCACCCTTAAAATCAAGGTGACTTAATTTGAGTAGGACACACCTTAGTAACAGTTGTTTTAGGAATGTGCTAGTGCTATTCATAAAAAAAATTACAGTTCGTGTTATCTTTCTCTCGAAACAAAGGCTAACTAACTTTTTGTGTTATTTACGAACTGACTTGTAAATTTATTGCGTTATTGTCCATTATTTCTTTCGTTTTCTTATTCTTATATTAACTCACTACATCAAGAATCATTCACAGTAACAATAATGGCGATTCATTAAGAATTAAAATCTATGTCTAAATTCGCTAAAAGTTTTATCTATCAATCAGCAAGTAAAAGAAGCATTAGAAGTAAAATAAGATTTTATTTAATCATATTAATAATAGTATTAAATTATCTTTTCATTTTTAGTAAAATTATTTTTTTTAATTGTTGGGAGTATACGTACCTTGTACGTTCCCAACGTACCCATAACAACTTTTTGCCTTATTTTCTTTACTAGACCAATTACATAAACTCCAACGTTAATTGTTACAAACTTAACGACCTTCCCTCTACCATGTGTTTAGATAGGGGCTCCAACAGTCCGTTCTGATTCTGAGTTGTAATTAATTTTACTTGATGCTCCTTTTTGCGAGGTACGTAAATTTTAAATGTTTCTGCTAAACTTTCGAAGAGAACAATTAAGACAAATCTTGAGTGCATGACAGCAAGCATTAATACCCCGCCTACACCATCCTCCCCTGCCCCCCATCCCATTCTAAATAAACCGTTTTAAGCAGGCGGAAAACTTTTCAGAACTTTTGAGTTGAGTTGAGTTGTGTCTCTGGATAACAATCGCAGACGAATATTCAAAAGTTTGCAAGTACTTAACGAGGGTTTGTATGGCTCACAGTGAAGGTTTAATATTATTCTGTTGCTCTCTTATTCGTCTGCTTTCTTGGAAAATTATCAAAAATAATGAATTGCTGTTTACACCCCCAAGAATGAAAAGAAAGCCAAGTCTTCCGAGTTTCGTTTTGCGCCAGTTATTAAGCTGAAAAGATTCCAGCTGCCAAGTAAGAAAGTATATTCTGGAAGGAAATAGCGCTGTTGGTAATTTTCAACCATTTCGTGGAATTCTAGAATTGTTTGCGTTTCAATTATAAAAATTAAGCAAATTGTATAGTTGTATATATTCTCTTATTACACATTTAGATTAGGACTGTCATTCCTTGACCTTTAAGTTAGGGAATGTTCCATACGTTTTTTCTGTAAATAAATATACTCTCATTATCAGCTTAAAATTCAACACAATTTTTAAACAATCACAATAAAAATTATTAATTCCTTTTCTCCAATGTAAAATCCTCAATATATCAATTTATGGAAAAAAAGAGCTAAATGATTATTGAGAAAACGATTTTAAAATATCGTTTGCTTGAAAATTTTTTCTTTTTTATATTAAAATGTAAAATTTAATAAAAAGAAATAATTCGAAAATGTTTAGGCCATGAAAAAAACAGATTCAGTTTTTATCGCATCAAAATATTTAAATTACTAAAACAGGAAATAATTGCATCACCAGTTTTATGCATAAATTATTTTACAACAATCGTTAGCAAGTTTAACTTGCGGTTTTGCTTGTGCTCACTTCGATTACCTGCTACAGTCATATTTTATTTCTTAGTGATAAACAGATTGTTACGTCATAATTAAAATTTATTCAATTCGAAGATTTCAAAATGATTCATTGAATTGCAGACTGATTGTGTATAATATACTACTTTTAGGTTAGAGGGTCATGAGCTTTCTCAAAAAGTTTTTCAGTTCGTAAAAGCTCTCCAGTAAAAGAAGTTCAAATACGTAAAATCTAATAATATAAACAGCCATTTTTGTCGCTAAAATCATCCAATGGTGTTCTCTACGCCAAACTCTACAGGAAACAGTGATACATTCAACACTTGTAATCTCTCTATATTAAAGACGTAATGGTCGATGCTACTGTTTTGGGTATCCAACTCAACGCTACATTCAGTTTTGCTGAGCAAAAGCTATAAGATGCAGAAATTTGAAATTACTAAGGTGTATAGAAAAGTTAACAGGGATTACGGTGGAATAAAAAAAAAACTTATTTGATAGCTTTTTTTTTAGCATTAACTGCTAAACTTGTTGAAAGGGCCACATTTGCTTATNAGAATTGTTTGCGTTTCAATTATAAAAATTAAGCAAATTGTATAGTTGTATATATTCTCTTATTACACATTTAGATTAGGACTGTCATTCCTTGACCTTTAAGTTAGGGAATGCTCCATACGTTTTTTCTGTAAATAAATATACTCTCATTATCAGCTTAAAATTCAACACAATTTTTAAACGATCACTGTAAAAACTATTAATTCTTTTTTTCCAATAAAATCCTTAAGATATCAATTTATGGAAAAAAGAGCTAAATAATTATTGAGAAAACGATTTTAAAATATCGTTTGCTTAAAAAAATTTTCTATTTTATATTGAAATGTAATATTTAATAAAAAGAAATAATCAGAAAACGGTTAGGCCATGAAAAAAAAAAAAAAAAAACAGATTCAGCTCTTATTGCATTAAAATATTTATTACTAAAGTAGGAAACAATTGCATCACTATTTTTATGCATGAATTATTTTACAACAATCGTTAGCAAGTTTAACTTGGGGTTTTGCTTGTGCTCACTTCGATTACCTGCTACAGTCATATTTTACTTCTTAATAATAAACAGATTGTTACGTCATAATTAAAATTTATTCAATTCGAAGATTTAAAAATAATTCATTGAATTGCAGACTGATTGTGTATACTATACTACTTTAAGGTTAGAGGGTCATGAGCTTACTAAAAAAGTTTTTCAGTTCGTAAAAGCTCTCCAGTAAAAGAAGTCCAAATACGTAAAATTTAATAATATATTTTTGTCACTAAAATCATCCAATGATGTTCTCTACGATAAACTCTACACGAAGCAGTGATACATTTAACACTTGTAATCTCTCTATATTAAAGACGTAATGGTCGATGCTGTTGTTTTGGGTATCCAACTCAACGCTACATTCAGTTTCGCTGAGCAAAAGCTATAAGATTCAGAAATTTGAAATTACTAAGGTGTGTAGAAAAGTTTTTCGGGGATTACAGTGGAATAAAAAAAAACTCATTTGATAGCTTTTTTTCTAGCATTAACTGCTAAACTTGTTGAAAGGGCCACATTTGCTTATGAACTATAAAACCGACCTTTTTTCCGAAATTCTAACTTGTTCGAAAGTATAAAAGTTTTTTTTTTTCTTTTTTTTTTTTTTTNTTTTAATTTTTTTTTTTTTTTTTTTTTTTTTTTTTTTACGTTACGCATTACCTTGCGGCTCAAAATCTGCAAGACTTAGAAACTTGAAATTGTGAAAGTGTGCAAAAGAATGCACAAGAAGTTTAATGGAATAAAAAAAAAGAAGCTTATATTCGATATCATTTGTTCAAGAAGAAGTATTGACTTTTAAACTTGCAGTAAGGAAAACCATGTCGGTCTATCTGCTGAAATGCATCGAGGGAATTGAAATTTAGGATGCTGATAGCAACGTTTTGCATTATAATTTTAACAGGTTTTTCAAAATTCCTACTTGTTTGAAAGTTATTGCAAATTTAAATTATTTTTCTTTTCTTTTTTTCCATTTTAGATTTTTCCCTTCAAATATGGATTATTTATCCAATGTTGTGATTGACTTACCCATTGTTGTGACCCATTACCCAGAATGTTGTGATTGACTATTTATCCATCATGATTTTTGTTCAGTTTTTTGCTTTAAATATTGACTATTTATCCATTGTTGTGATTACCATTATTGTTATTAATTAACCCATTATTATGACACAGCACCGATTGTTGTGATCCATTACCCATTGTTGTGACCCGTTACCCATTGTTATGATTAACTATTTATCCTTCTAAATTCTGGCAACTTTTTGCTTTAAATATTGACTCAATTATCAATTATCTTATCAATTATTGTAAAAAAAAATTCTTTTATGAGATCTTTATTTTGTTATTTATAATCTAGCGCTTAATTAGATGCAAAACAAAAGTGGTGAGAGAGAGAGAGTTTACATGTTGTCAAATAAATTTTAACATTTATAATGAAATTTTTGAAAATAAAAATTAAAAAAAACTTATGAAATAGCGATAAAAACCGTTCCCATTTTGAATTGTTATAATTCTTTTCAACGAGTAAAATTACTTCTCATTTGTTTCTTATTATTAAATCTCATAATAATCTGTGTTCCTTAGATTAATTTTTTGTGAAGTACAAATTATTATTTTTCTAATTTAGGTAAGCGTCAATTTCGTTACGATTATGACATTAAAAAATTTTCTTACATAAAGCTACAATAATTGTATATTTTGAAACGAAAATTTTCTGTGTTTTCGTGGAAAATATTGATGTTTAAGCAGAAATAAACAACGATGAATGATAATCAATTACGGGAGTTGGATAGCGGAGTGAGTAAAAATAAAAATTTAGTGTAAAATTGAAATAAATTTGTAGAATTGAGAATTTATATCTTCGATCATTGTTGAAACATAAAAACTATAGAACTTCAAAAAGTAGTGTCCGAAATATCGAAATATAGTTAATAAATAATAATTAACGTGCCACTCCTTTCTCAACTAATTAATTAAATTTTTTATCTTTTAGTGTACTCGTAAATAAAATGACAAAAGTTAATAAAATGACAAAAATTAAATTCGGAAATGATGTGGTACCTATGATATGTATCATTTCATCAGAACACATTAACAATTTATTACAGAATAATCATTAGTTTATTTGTCGAACGAATTCTCATATTGCGATGAAATATATATAAACAAGGAAATGTTTAATTAAATGCGAAAATATCAATAAAATGCTTAAAGCCAGATGGGAATCATATGTGAAAATAGTTTAGAGGTTTATCGTAATAGGAAATAATTAGGTAAATGTGAAATATTAAACAAATACATTCAATAGAATGTATTTATAATTGTCGACTTTTTGTTAATTTATTATACATTATTAAAAGTTAACTTTAATGTTTAATTATGCAGATTTTAATTAATTTAATCAGACTTTATACTCTAAGGATGAGTTATAGGTTTTATTTAAAAAAAATTTAATTTTTTTAAAAATTTTTTAATTAATTGCTTTTTAGTTAAATGCAGTATATTATTCTTGATCACGTTTATGTAAAATAACTCTTACCGAAATTAATATAAATACAGATGTATAAAATAACATTTATTTAAGTCAACTAATAAGTTACAAAATCAAATTTTTAAATTTTCATTTAAATAGTAATAAAATTTTTGGTAGAAAAAAAAAGTGCCATTAAATAGTGAAATTGTTTTTGTGGTATTTAATTAAAAGAATCTAATTCTAGGTATTTTTTTCTTTTTATTAATGAGTGTAGTGACTTTTCACATTGACGTTTTCATAGAATATAGTGGCAACTATAGAATTTCTTCATTTTATTTTTAAATATGATTTTTAAAGCTAGATGACATCACAACATAAGTTATCATCCGAACCATTGAATTAATTAATGTCTCGGTGAGAGAAAGAAACTTTTACCACACAAAATAATGTTTTCATTTAATTTTTATTTTTTTAATTTATAATGTATTGACCTGATCATGATGACCTAATAATTATGACCTTAATTAACAGATGACAGCGCAACAAAAGTTATCATCAAAGCTATCAACTCACTGCAGTTATATAAATAGCATATTATTTGCAAAAAAGCATCATTTCATGTTACTACTGAGTCTTCAAAAAACAGCCTTAATGGGATCGAGCTAGTTTTGAGACCATACCACAAAGATATGAAAAATCGAGGCCAATTCATTAAAACACATACCATTAGTTCATGACAAACAAAATTAGTGCCAAATTATTTCCAATGAGCAATGGGCAAAACGGAACGTAAATTGTATTTATCATATGAATGAATTTGTAATAGTGAATGCATTTGAATGCTGATAGTTACCGAAAACTTATTTACGAAATTCAGAACTTCAAGAAAGTTTTCACTTGAATTGTTCAATGAGGACACAAATTTACAATGAAAAAATAAACAAATTGTTAGAAAAGAAAAAAATTTGGTTCTATTCTGTTTCAGAGGACGGGAAAAATATTTATCACAACACCTATATTAATATATTACCACATAGATACCTATTATCATTATCACAACACCAGTAAGACCTATTACCACAGTTATTTAAGCATCACTGCTAATAGTTTGATGATTTTTTTTACTGCCTCCTACAACGGAATAGTACCAAAAATAGTCGAAATTTTCACGTAAATTTAAAACAAATAAATAAATACATAAAATAAATAAATAAATGAAATAAATAAATAAATAAAATAAATAAATAATTAAAATTAATAAATAAATAAAATTAATAAACAAATAAAATAAATTAATTAATTAAAACTAAATTTAAAATTTTTAAATATTTTTTGACTCTTATTTGAACATTTTTTAACCAAAATTTCAATTATTTTAATACTTTTTTTCTTTTTCTTTTAAATAATAATAATAATAATAACGTTTTGGGTCTTCTTGGTGTTCTTTCTTGGATCTTACAAGCGAATTTTGGGAAACCTAAATATTTATTAATTCAACTAAACATTTTAGACCGGGTAGACATTTTTGACATTTTTTAATTAGCGTATAAATATTAAATTTCGATGAGAGTTTTTCGAGATGTACCCTAGTTGACACTTCCTTTAAATAATTGAATATATATATATATATATTCAANATATATATATATATAATAACCTTTTGAGTCTTTTTGGTTTTCTTCCTTGGGTCTTACAAGTAAATTTTGGAAAACCTAAATGTTTTTCAATTCGACTGAGCAATTTTGGGTAGACATTTTTTACGTTTTTTAATCAACGCATAAATATTAAATTTCGATAAAAAAAAAAGTTCTCTGATTTGTACCCTAGTTGACACACACACACATATATATACATATTACTTTTTGGATTTCTATTTAAAACTTTTGGAACTTGAATTTGCATTACTATAATGCTTTTTTTTTCTTTTCTTTTTTTCAAAATTAATAACGTTTTAGATCTTAAAACTGAAGCAAGCAAATTCCAGGAAGCATAAATGTTTTTCAATTCGATTTTTAAAAAAAATTGGTAAATATAAGTAACTTTTTTCGAATCGACTTAAAAATATTAAAATTCGAGAGAAGATTTTTTGCTAGTTGACGCTTCCCTCAAAATTGAAAAGGGGAAAAAAAGGCAAGAAACAATATATATATAAAATGAATCTGTTTGGCGAACTAAATTTGAATCACACTCCACCACTATTTTTTCGAGATTAGTTAATCCCATTAAATTCTCAACAGATTTCTTCCCCTTCTCAGGGAAGAAAAAAAAAGTAATCCACCCTAGTGGAAAAAGTCATTTCGCACGTTTTGCAACTATGAAACACCCCTAAAAAAATCCCTACCCCGATTTTAATCATAGGGATCCGCATGGATAGTGACGATGGAAAGAGGAGAGAGATGAACAAATCTTCTCTCTCTCCGTGATTGATATTGTGAATCAGTATTCTCCGATTTCCACCGATTTGCTAATTGAAAAAATAAAAGAAAGAGGAGCCCTCCTCATTTTCGGTTTTGGGGTTATAGAAAGAGATGAACCAGAAAGGGCTTTATTAATAATCTTCTATCTGGTGACGCAGGGGTAAATCCTGGAAATCATCCCTTTCCCCCCTTCACCTTCCCTGAACCAGAACCAATCAATGTTGGGGGATATATCGCGGCTCACCACCCCAAGTCATCGCCATCGACTCATGCTTGTCTTTCACTGAGAATGATAGGCCCTATCATTGAGATTATTGACGATCATTTGGATGTGTGGCGCCATCTACTAGTTGTTGGATTAACTACTTCGGAATAAATAGCTGTAATAAAGGAAAGAGCACAGCAAAATTACAAAAGCCACATTTCTTTCCAGAAGAGCGGACAACTTTTATTTAAATATTTATTTCACACAAAAAAAAAATTTAATAATTTTCTTTAGAAACAAATCTGGTGAAAAAATATTAGTACGATTGCACTTTTATTTATATTTTTAAATTTTGAAACTTTGAGCTACCAACTAATTATGTAAGGCTTTATTGTTGTATTATTTATTGTAATTATTGTAATATTGTAATTATTGTAATTATTGTATTGTATTGTTATTATTGTAATTATTTATTGCTGCTTGAAAAATTGTTCCCTTGCACTGCAATAAATTCCGACTTATATAGTTTAAATTTGTCAGAATCTTAATATGGTAAAGTAGCTAAAGTGCTTGGCCAAGGTTGGATGATGTGTGGTGATAAAATGAAAAGTACTATAGTACTTTTGAAACTAAATTAAGTGATGCTATGGTTTGACTAGAAAGGAATTGTTCTTGTAAGAAATTTTTCTTTTAATTAAGAACGCGGCAAGCAAATTTGCACCATATTTGGCACAAATATTCTGGTACAACATTGAACAGATTTTTCCGTCGATGATTATGCACATCGATTTGATTCCCCTATAATCTCATTATCTTATAATTTTATAGCATCTTTATAATTTTGAACCCTTTTCAGAAGACCAAGGAACTTCTTAATTTGAGCCAAATTCAAATAGTCTTTTCAAACAAAAGTGTTTCTTACGGACTTCACATGCATTTGAAAACCACGAGATTCCCAACTAGTAACAGTTGCGCTCTTCCCCTTCTCAGTATACCACTAAGGATATTTTAAGTCGATACCGTGAAATTGTACTTAAAACTGCCAAAATTGTACTTGAATAGTCAATACCTTATTGTACTTAAATATACAATGCAGATGATAAGTTGTTAAATTCATTTTTTATCTACCAAGTAGGATTATTTTTGCTATCTATAGAAATATGATTGTAAAGAAGTATCATTGTTATAATTTTAAACATACTAATGCAAAAAATAAAATTAACAATGAAGGGCCCAAACTTTGGACCGCTCTCCTGACCAAACTATTGGGACCTACATATCAGGGGTCAGAGATCCAAATCCGTTTTTAAAAAAAGTTATGTTTATTCAGAGATTTTGTGTTGAATTTCGTAACTTAAATTATTGTCTGTACTAATTAATCAGCATATTTGAAGTCACCGCCTTGAGCCATTAAGATTGAACCCCAGAACGTGAAGATCCGATCATTAGATCAAAAGTTATTGAAGGTTATCCATTTTTTTTTTCCTTCTTTTTTTTTCTTTCTTGCACAACGGTTATTCAAATATTATTTTCTGGCAGTTTAAAAAGATTATTTAATAATAAAAAAAAACAAATACAAATAATGCCTGAGTCATAAAATAACACGATGAATCATTTTGATATGATGCCAATAATTTAATATCAAATAAGACTGAGAAACAATTTTTATAAAAAAAAATACTTTTATCAGAGAAATCGAAAGCTTTTTCATAATATTTCTTGAAATGGCGCCAATAGTTCGTACTTCGCTATTTCAAATGCAAGTAAATTTACATTTAGAAAGAAAGAAAATCCTTAATTGAGAAAATACATTTTACAAGGACATTGGATCCTCAGTAGCGGCCTTAAGTTCATCCAACTTTAGATCGATGGGTAACAGTTTGTCTGATATTTGGGAAGTAAAAGCGGCTTGTGCGCAACGCTGACCACATTACCACCATTATGCCGCAGATCACAAAATTGTTGAGCCTTAATCCATGGTCTTCTTTTCTTTTAAGAAAATATTGCATTTGACAACCGGCTCTCACCGTCCACAGTGTTGAAGTAAAATATCCTCAGTGGTAGACGGATAATGGCTTTAAGTCCCATTGCAGTCAGACTAACCGTAGCAAATGCAGGCTTGTTCTACCAAAACGTCCTCCACGAAGGAAAATTTCTACTAATACTAAATCCAAGAGTTTCCTTGTCTTCTGGATTGGTTCCAAAATTACAAGGCTACGAAGTCGTAAACCCTAAATTGGGTCTGCTGTTAAATGACGGTAATAAAATCAAATCTGCATTATTTGGTGGTAGACTGATAAAATTGGGTCAGCTGTTCAAAGACGGATATAAAATAAAAAGTTAAATATTTCATTTATATTTATATTAAATAATTATCATAATTTTTTCTATTTTTCACATGTTTCTCTGCTTTTAACAAATAATTCAATTTGCATTTCTTTTTTAAGAAACAGGCTTTGCATTGGGAAATAAGTTGCGTCACAAAATTATCAGAATTAATAAATAACTAAGACGCAATTTTAATAGCAAATAAACCAGCAACTCAAGTTTACAATGGAGAAGATAATCCCTATTAAATCCCTTAGAAAAGGGAAATCATGAGTTTTAATTTATGACCTCAATCCCCTTTACTGGAGTTAAATGTAGTTCAAATCAATAAGACGAATGTCCCATTGCGCGAATCAGTCCATAATTAAGCTAATCAAGTTCACTTCCTGATATCGACGATTTGGAAGTTGGGCAAATGGGTGAAGGGAACCATGATTCCTCAGGAGATAGAGCGTTCGTCTTCCAATGAGGTGAATCTGGTTCGAATTCCAGCTATGGCTGGTCGATACGAATTTCGCATCCGGCTTGCACTGACCACAGTGCTGACGCAAAATATCCTCAGTGATAGAATGGATCATGGGTTAGAGTCCCCTTGCCGTCAGGCTAACCCGGTTTTCAAGGTTTACCTCACCCTGCAACGCAAATGCGGGTAAATTTGGTCAAAAGTCCTCCAATAAGGCAAATTTCACCTAATACTTGATCCAGGAATTCCCTTGTCTTTTGGATAGGGTTCAAACTTACAAGGCTACATAGTTAAACATTAGTGGTCGTACACCCAAAATATTGGGTCGGCTGTTCAACGACGGTTATAAAATAAAATAAAATATACAAATGAAGTAATATAGCGCTTTAATGGTTTTCGTTTTAAGGCAAAAAAATAAATAAATAAATAAATAAACAAAATTACTTTTTTTAGTTGACTTAAAATGCTTAATTTTTAACATTTTTATTTTATTACACTGTTATATCTTTCTCAATGACACACGTTAAACTAATTAGGACAACTAATCTCTGCAGTGCCTTTCAGTGCAATTTTATATCACTGTGATTACAGAAATGGGCAAATCCCACTCTCTTTTTATCTGCATACATAATTTGTTTGATCTAAAAAAAAAAAAATTGCATTTGGCACGCTTTCGCAGATTGTATACATCCAGAAAACTTTTCTGCAACAAGACTCGAGAATAAACAAAAGAATTTCGTGACAACTGCAGCTGTCCATCTGAGTATGAAATCTGTACAATTCACATAATCTACTTAATTTAATACACCATCAATACGCAAAACAATCTTTTTAAAAAAATACAAATTGCAATAAAAGAAATCTTTCCTGCGAATTATAAACGCCTATTTCTTTTGTGCCACCAACAGTTGGGCCCCAAGTCAAAACTGACTTCGCCGTAACGCGATCCAATCACCTAATTGGTCATCGATGAGGGCAGACTGAAGTTAAAACGATTGCGTGTCTTTGCCAAAAGACGATCGAACTTTTTTTTTGTGTGTGTCTGTCTTTTGTGTCCTCCGTGGACAACAAAAGATAAGTTCATGTTTGTGTTGAGATTCGACTATTAGAAAAATATCCCACGCGCGATGTCCAGCTAGCTTTATTGTGACAGAAAAACACACGCCAATCAACAATCAAGCGTTCGCTTTTCAAGATTCAGCCTTCTGGGACAGTTCTTTGTGTAGAACCTTTTTGTGGTAACTGGTAGTGATATATTCTGCTTTTTTATATGTATCATTTCCACTGACCACCACCCAAAATACCGGAAAAGAACAAACGCGACTAAGGAAAATAAGTAATTATTTAAATAGCATATGTTACTGATAGTTAGATCTGTTAAACCAAAATAGTGTCTGAAAAATACTCATTCATTTATCCAAAATTTTTCACTTCTGGAATTTTTTTTTTTTTACCGAAAAAAATTAAGCAAGATTTCCATTTCCAATTTTATTGATTGATTTGAAACTAGTAAACTATGTAACGAGTTCAAGTTGTCATGAAACTAATTTGATATAAGATCAAAATCAATTTATTTTGGCACAAATAATGTAACAACTCGAAAAACATTTAGGCTGTTTTTTGAAGGCTCTGTTGTAATATGAAATGAGGATTTTTTGCAAATATATGCTGTTTTTATAACTGATGTGAGTTTGCAAATAACAGTTGCAAACTCACGTCTGTTACTCATAACTGTTAGGTTAAATTTAGCCTATTTAAAGGTTAAGTTCAGCCTATCTGTGTATAGGTACTTATTTTGAAAATGGCGAAAAGCTGCAGTTTTGTGAAAATTACAAACGTTTGTGGTCTAATTTTTTTAATATTTAAAAACTTACTCCAATTCTGCATTACTTGGGTTCATAAAAATTTGCAAAAACTGAGAATAAGGCAGTGGTTTTGATAAATTTCATGTAGGTGGGAAAACGTCGCCAAACTGGCGATTTTTAAAAATTTTTAATAACTTTTAAAATATTTAAGTTATTTGTCTGTTCTAAAGCCTAGATAATTCTTCACGGCAAGATTATATATAGTTTAAAATCTTCAAGTGCAAGACACTCAAAATATGATTTTTTTTAAAATCTAATTTTACTTAACAGTCATGAATAACAGTTGCAAATTCACAGCAGTTATAACAGAATAGCCTACTATCTAATTGTTAATAGCCTACTATCTAATTGTAATCTAGTTTTTTTTATTTAATTTGACCTAACAGTCATGAGTAACAGTTGCAAATTCACAGCAGTTATAAAAATGGCCTACTATTCACAAAAAAGTACCATTTCATATTACGCCGTAGTCTACTAAAAGCAGCCTTAACAGTCATGCATTAGTAACTGTTTCAAACTTAAAACAGCTATAAAAATAGCACATTGTTCGAAAATAAAAACATAATTTTATATGACGAAGAAGCCTTCAAAAAAACAGCCTTAAGATTCAGTTCTGGTATGAGAAAATTCGATCATAAATCAAAAGTTATTCAGGGTGCTCCGTTTTTTATTTTGCGCACTGTACTTGTCCCAATATTTTCAAAACGTTTAATATTGAAATTTTATTGAACAACCTATAAACTATGCATTGTAACTATATATTTTCCCCAAATAGTATATATTTGTGATTAATTCAAAGAAGAAATGGTTTCCAATAACCATACACTACATACTTGTCACAAATAAAGGAATATTAATTATTATGAATGTTACGATATTTTATCAGATAATCCGAGAAAACTAAATAAACTATGTTAGGAGCTCTATTCCATTTTCAAAACTTTTAGAGGAGAGAGAAAAAGAGACATCTCTCATCCAAATATTTTGAGTTTAAGTAAATATTTTTCATTTTTCTTCAATAATAATTATAATAGTAAAATATTAATTTAAGGGATTTGGTTGACGAAATTACAATGGTAAAATAGTTAAATTATTAAATTGAAATTGTATCCCAAGAAAATTGGAAGCCAAATCAGTTTAACCAATTCTTTATTAATAATAGCGAAAATTTTGGGATACCGAGCAGTTTTAAATTTTGACGTAACAATGTCTTTACCGTGAAAAAAGATGATTGCGTAACAATTTATAACCGTTATCGAACAGCAGACCCAATTGCTACTACCAGTGTTCAACTCCGTAACCTTGTAATTTTTAACCAAACCCAGAAGACAAAGTAACTCCTGGATCAAGCATTGGGACAAACTAGCCTTCATGGAGAACTTTTTGATGCAACCAACCTAAAAACCACGGAAATCTCCCCCGATTAGCCCGATGGTAAGAAGATTCTAACCTATGATCTGTCTACCACTGAGGATATATTTTGTTAGCAATGTGGTCGTTGCAAACCGGGAATGAAATTCGTATCAACCAACCATCCATGGGATTCAAACCAGGGTTAACCTCATTAGGAGGTGAACACTCTATCCACTGAGTCACCGCGGCTCTTGCGTAACAATTTTATATTTTACATCCGTCGATGAACAGCCGATTCGATTTTGGGTTTACGACTACTAATGTTCAACTCCGTAGCCTTTGAACCAATCCAGAAGACAAGGAAACTCCTGGATCAGTACCCCCAGATGTATTGATTTGTTGTGGGAACATGGAGGACTTTGAGACTCGACNTAGACTATCTGTGTAAACTTATTTTGAAAATGGCGAAAAGCTACAGTTTTGTGAAAATGAAAAAGCGCTTGTGGTCTAATTTTTTAATGCTTAAAAACTTACTCCAATCCTGCATTACCTGGGCTCATAGAAATTTTCAAAAACTGAGAATAAGGCAGTGGTTTTCATTAATTTCATCTAGGTGGGAAAATGTCGCCAAATTGGCGATTTTTAAAAAAGTTTAGTAACTTTTAAAATATTTGAGTTATTAGTCTGTTCTGAAGCCCAGATATTTCTTCACGGCAAGATTAAATATAGTTTAAAATCATCGCATTGCTTCAAGTGTAAGGCACTTAAACTATTTTTTTTTTTTTTTATTTAACTTGATTTAACAGTCATGAGTAACAGTTGCAAATTCACAGCAATTATAAAAATAGCCTATTATTCGCAAAAAAGCATCATTTCATATTACAGCCTTAACAGTCATTCTTTAGTAACTGTTGCAAACTTATAACAGCTATGAGAAAATATTTCTGACTTTTCTTTAACACATTGAATATCACGCTAATTTTGCATGGCTCACCCGTCTGGCCAAACGGTAAATAACTACAAACTAAATTTGCAAATATTAGACAGGTTTTGCTAGTTTTTTAAAAGGTTTAGCATGACATATCTGAAAAAAGTGGTGAATTATATAAACCTACGAATTATTTAGAAATAGTGGTGGATAAAAATCTACTAAATTGAATTTATTAAACCAAGAATCACAATTGATAAACTACCACTTAAATTGATAAACTACCACTGTCCGGAGCAAGTTGGCATCTCTGTGTATATAAATAAAATTATTTGTATGTGTTCTATATTGTATTAATTTCTTCAAACCATTTTAGTAACTATAATAATATTAAAAAAATTAAAAATTTACTCGAATTATGTGTTTCTAATAAACTTGCCTTCGCCGGCCATCGGTGACCCTCATGGCATTCAACGTGTTAATAATAGTAATAGTAATAAAATATTATTTTAAGACAGTTTGGTTGATGAAATTGCAATGGCAAGCGAGTAAAATTATTAAATTGAAATTGCATCCCAACAAGAATCGGAAACCAAATCGGTTTAACCTAATCTGTGACTTAATTTTGACTTAAATTTTGACTTAACAATCTCTTTGAAAAAAAAAACAATTATTGCGTAACATTTTATAACCGTCATTAAACAGCCAACCCGATTGCGACTACCAATGTTTGTTCAACTCCATAACCTTGCAGTTTCGAACCAAACCCAAAAGACAAAGTGACTCCTGTATCAAGCATTGGGACAAACTAGCTTTCGTGGAGAACTTTTTGATGAAACTAATCCGCATTTGCGTTACACGGAGAGAAAAAACACGGAAATCTCCCGCGGTTAGCCCGATGGCAAGAGGATTCTATTCCATGATCCGGCTACTATTGAGGATATATTCCGTCAGCAATGTGGTCGGTGCGAGCCGGAAGTGGAATTCATATCGATCAGCCATCAATGGGATTTGAACCCGGGTCATCTCATTAGAAGGCGAGTGCTCTATCCACTCAGCCACCGTTGATATTGCGTAAAAATTGCGAAAATTGGTTGTTAGAACCCTTTAAGGTACTTTTCGGCTTATCAGGCACAAGCGAAAAGTCGCCACAAAAATGTAGACCTTGTCAGCTTTTTATTTATTTTTAAACTCATTTAAATTAAATAAAATTTTAAAAAAATAAAATAAAATAAATAAATAAAAAAATTTGAATTTTTTGCACCTGCTAACCTCAAAGTATTACCCATCATAATGTTTAACTTAATAATACTCTTGTTTAATATAATATCGAATTTCATATAACTTTAACTTTATGTTAACCTATTACTTAACGCATATTTTTAACTTTGTATTAATGTTTAATATAGTTCTAAATTTTATTCAAAGTTTTATTTAAAATGATATATGTACATAAACTTCTTATTTCACATGCAAGTAAATTTTGAAAATCAACAAGACGGTATGAATTTTTTATCGTCTCTACAATAAATAGCCTTAAGTCAGGGATTTAGTATTAAAACTACTAAAATGCAATATACTAAATTCTTGATGTAACAAAAAAAGTAAATTAGTTTAAAAAAGGAAAATTATACAAACAAACAAAGTTAGAAATATGATATAATAAACAAATAAGAACAAAGCAATTTAGCATTTCAATAAACAAATATCAATTAAAATAAATGAGCAAAATAATTTATGAGGAAACTTACCTTTAACCAAAATATAATTTGTTGTCCTTTTTAATGAAATTTTCATAAACTAGTAGTTTTATCGCTGGCTGTAAACTTGATTTTTTTATTCTTTTTTGCAACCTGACATCTGGTCCCAGTTTTTTTTTTATATAAATTAAATATTGATGAAATATGAGTGAAAAATCTAGTTTTTTACCTTGTCACAGTTTAATTCTGACCCAGTTGATGAAATTGTTTTCATATTCAATTATACGGAGATATCATTAGCTTAACAGCACAAATCATTAACTTGCATTTTGATAATGATAACACAGTTGCGGAAATCTTGACGCATTATGGTTACAGTTAATTAGGTTATTTTTCATCAAACCTCTAAAGAAAATAGGTAACTGTTTGTATATAATTCAAACTACTTCATATGTATGTTATTCAAACTGAGTAAGTTTACAACTTTTGTCGAAATAGAACACAGTGATTTAGTTACTAAGTGTTTGTGTTTTTAGATAGATATTTCGTATTTAAAAAAATATTATATCGTTGGATTTCGATGACAGATGTATTTTTATTTTTGGCACTCTTCATTAAAAGACCTTTTTCTTCGGTTGAAAATTATTGAATATAAAAGATGGGAGGAAATAAATGTAGAAGCATTTTAATGTTTGTAAATGAAGTAAATTTTTTTTTTCAATTCTGAAAGGTTGAAAATTTGTATTTATTTTTTTCTTCATGGAACTACTTGTACAATTAACTCATAAATGCCTAAATAAGAGTTTTTAATAGTTTTTGTATGCTACACTGCTTCCCAAAATTATAGAAAAAAATTTTATAAAAATAGAATTTTTTAAAAAAAATCGGCGTCTAGATTTTAAAGTTTTATTCAA
The DNA here is from genome assembly GCF_043381705.1 of Parasteatoda tepidariorum. Taxonomy (NCBI): domain Eukaryota; kingdom Metazoa; phylum Arthropoda; class Arachnida; order Araneae; family Theridiidae; genus Parasteatoda; species Parasteatoda tepidariorum. The sequence continues at coordinate 15,822,184 of NC_092204.1, forward strand.
ATTCTTGCTAAAAAATATTTTTAAAGATTTGTTGTTGTTGTTGTTAATTTACGTCGCACTAGAGCTGCACAATGGGCTATTGGCGACGGTCTGGGAAACATCCCGGAGGATGATCCGAAGACATGCCATCACAATTTTGATCCTCTGCGGAGGCGATGGCACCCCCGCTTCGGTAGCCCGACGACCTGCGCGTGAAGTCGAGCACTTTACGGTAGCACAGTTTAACGAGGACCAATACCGCACACCCTCGGTCCCTACGCAGACTGATCCAAGTTGTCACCCACCCGCACAGTGATCGTAGTCAGTGATGCTGGACTTCGGTGATCTGCTGGGAACCGTGTCCTAACGATCAGTCCACTGCGGGATTGTTCTTAAAGAAAACAAAGTTGTTAACATTTTCTCACTGATATAACTTTCGTTTCTATGAGAATCGGGTACTTGCTCTTCAAGAAGAAGATCACAGATACCCACACATTCTAAGCAAAATGGCTTGTTTAAGTTGAGTCAAGTTTCTCTACGTAAGTTACAATGGTAATAAAGTGAAGTTAATTCAATACAGCGCCGTCTCGCACATCAAATTTGTTTATGTTGTTGTTGTTCATTTACGTCGCACTAGAGCTGCACAATGGGCTATTGGCGACGGTCTGGGAAACATCCCTGAGGATGATCCGAAGACTCAAATTTGTTTAAATATAATTCTTTCTCATCTACGTTTTTCACTTCACTTATATTTATTGTTTGTTTATCTATTTTATTGTAACCGTGGTATAATTGTACCGGGTATAATTGTTTTTGTGTACCTGATAACTTCTGGAAGAACACCATGAGTAACTCGATGGCAAGGGGATTCTAACCTGTCTACCTCTGAGGATATAATACGTCAGCTCTGAGATCGCTGTAATACAGGAGCAGATTTCGAATCAACCAGCTAACGCTGATCAGACTTCTTGGGAGCGTGGATTAGGAAAAAAAAAATAGTGCGTGGAGTCCCTCCGCGCGGAAGAAGTTAAACTTCGCAACCTGCGACGTTAATTGTAGAAGAATCAGCAGTCGTAGAAGTATTACTAGTTCTATTCAACGACTCTTTTTCCTGCTCCGCTCGCTTCCGTGCTCTGTAATCACTGTAATATTGTGCATTTTTCCCTCGTGGACCTCTTGAACCATTGGAAGTGCTTGTGGTTGCCTCATCGTCTCACCATGGAAAATGCATTTGTATTAATAATGTATGTGAATGCGTCATAACGTAATTTCAAAAGAAAAAACCTAAGAATCAATTGATATTCACAAGAGACGTACCTTGACATAACCTTAAATCCGTCGCATTGTTCGTGGGATTGTTGTCACTCATTTTTTACAATTGTTATCCACTAAGTTTGAAAATAAAAAATGAGAACCAAAACAATATTGAAATGAATGAGGGAAAACTGGATCCTACCACGTGATTTCCCGTCCAATAAAAATGTAGCGTTAAACGTTTAACGCAACCTTGTTGGAAGTCGCATAAGAAGTATAACTTCAATAAACTTTTTTTTTTCCGAATGCAAACATTGAACTAATTGCGTACTTCTCCAAGGTAGATGCCGGAAGCGTTGCTCATTTAACGTTTCCCGGTATTCACCCTTGAACCTATGGTACGGAGGTGAGTAACATACGCCACGCCACAGTGCCACAGATACCCGTTCATAGGATGGGTCGCATTCACGCATCACACAGCAGAAGATGAACACAGAGAGGGAAACATCCATGTTCCGAGTGGGAATCGAACCCACGACTATTGGCTTTGCAGTCACGCCGGCGTATTGGATAAACTAAACGCAACTTTAAATTTCGACGTAACATGAAAGGTATGCCCAAAATAAGGATATTAAACAAGCTTCCATCGCCCTACAAAGTTGGAATTCTAATCATAGGTTTATATTTTTCTTCTTCTAAAATCCTTCCCATTGCTCTTCATCAACCGACCTTGACATCTGGGAATCCCACCCAACCCCACATCACTTATTTCTTATCTCCCTTCTTTTACTATCTTGGTATTTTATTTTATAGCCATCATTGAATAGCTGACGCAATTTTTTTGGGTTTGCGACTACTAATGTTAAACTCCGTAGCCTTGTAATTATGAACCCAATCCAGAAGACAAGAGAACACTCGGAACAAGTACTACCAGAAATTTGCCTTCACGAAGGACTTTTTGATTTAACCCGCATTTGCGCTAAATGGAGAGGAAAATCACGAAAACCTCTCTCGGTTAGCTTGGCGGTAAGGGAAGTCTAACCCATCATCCATCTACTAGTGAGGATCTTTTACGTCAGTGCGAGCCGTGTGCGGAACTTGTATCGATCAGCCACAGCTGGGATTTGAACCTGGTTAATCTCATTGGAAGGTGAACTCCCGGCCATTCTCTGAGCCACGCCGGTTCATTATCTGGGTATATCATTCTATTTGACCAAGGTAGTCGCGATAGCCTGGCATGTAGGGCGTTGAGCCCATGTCCGAGTGGTCGTGAGTTCGATCCTCACCAGTTGACGACTCTCAATGTAAAAAATGATGAATGGTGCAAGCGAAATCTGTTGGGGTTACAAAGTTCTCCTACTTCCCTTAATTAATCAAGACCTCTGGAGGTACTGTATCGGAGATTGATTGTGCTCTGAGTCAGGTCAAATGTCTGCGGATGGATGGATGATGTGTAAGTGTGTCCTCTCTGTTAAACGGGATTATATGTTCTCTCCGGATCATCCTCAGGGATGTTTTCCAGACCGTCGCCAATAGCCCATTGTGCACCTCCAGTGCGACTTATATAAAGCACCTACATACCTTTGCTTTATTACGTTTGCTTTATTGCTATTGTATATGTTCAATAGTGTTCAAAAGGGCTAACATAGACTATCGGAATTGCAAAAACTCTCCATTTTCACATATTTCATCAAGATAGGCAAAATGGTGTTTTACTTTTTTACAAATATTTTTTCTTATTTTTTATTTTGATTTGTTTTGATTACACTTATTATCTTATCTCGTGTAAATAGGTAAAACACCCACAACAATAATTAATTATTAGACTATAATAAAACACAATTTATTAAAAATTTCTAGTTCAATTTTTTTTCTCTTCTTCGCCAAGATTGGCGATCCCCCACTTTCCTTAACCTGGCTAAATAAGAACAGGTAACATTTATCTTTGCACAACAGAACCATTACGCATAGCTATTAGAACTTTCCTACTCTGAGGCTGAGATCAGACTCTTCCAATAAGTTTTGGCTCATCAGTCATAACAGAAATCGGAGAATTAATAAAGTGTTCCATTTGTGGGAAAATGGACATGCGAAGGGTGGTAAGGCCGCATACTACCTGTTCCTCCAACAAAAGGAACTCATGGGAAGTTCTAAGTCTGGACTGGGTATTGGATTTTCTACGGCTGCCTATGCCGTAATTCTTCTCCCGTTTCTTTTTGGGAAAAAGGATATACATCTCTCCGGTCATTCCCGGATTCATACCCCCCCTCATCGAATCCTTCCTCGGTTATGAAATACTGCGAAATTTTTCGCCGCAACAATAATTGATTCGGATGCCATTTTACGCGGAGGATAATTAATTTGGAATGATATTCCGATGGAAAAGATGGATTTCGATTGCAGCTTCCCCTCTTTACGGGGTGTAGAAAACGATATGCTTTTTTTTTCTTCTTCTTCTTTTTATATGCATATATATATACATAAATATATGAGGCGTTTCTGACACCTTTTCGTTTAATTAATTCCATTTATCATTCAGTTCCATTACAGATTTATCGTTTGCAGTTTTGGATTTTAGTTGGAAAAATCCATCATCCTGTCTTGGAATTACGGACTCAACCGTAACTATGCCTTTTTTAGTTTGAATAGTAAATTTTTGTTATTGATTTAGAAAATTATCTTGAGAGTAAACTGTTCATCAGTTTGGCGAAAGTACAAATGTTGTAAGCAAATCAAGCTTATGTTAGAACTTAATAATTTGCATTGAAGTTTGATTTTAGTTTATCAAGTTATAAGAATATTAAAATTAAATTTATAACGTAGTAAGTAGATTAAAAGTTATAGTTCTATGAGGGTTAGTTCCGGTTTTTTCTGAGCTTCTAGCTTGCAGTTCCCCGTGTTATTCAATGGGAGAGAACAGCGTAGCAGGAAAATTTCGGTACAATTTTACCCAGGAGTTCAACACTTCGAGATGTCGTAGCTACATGTATTTAAAATTAAAAGTAGAAGTACAATTATTACAGACGTTAGTGAAAAATTGTCTAGAACTGAGTTCTTTACATAGATGATTGTTGTTGTTAATTTACGTCGCACTAGAGCTGCACAATGGGCTATTGGCGACGTTCTGGGAAACATCCCGGAGGATGATCCCAAGACATGCCATCACAATTTTTATCCTCTGCGGAGGGGATGGCACCCCCGCTTCGGTAGCCCGACGACCTGCGTGCGAAGTCGAGCACTTTACGGTAGCACAGTTTAACGAGGACCAATACCGCACACCCTCGGTCCCTACGCAGACTGATCCAAGTGGTCACCCACCCGCACACTGACCGTAGCCAGTGATGCTTGACTTCGGTGATCTGCTGGGAACCGTGTCTTAACGATCAGTCCACTGCGGGACCTTTGCATAGATGAAAAAAGTTCTCATTTAGATGAAAAATCATCTATTTACTTCAGATAAAGAAAAAAAAAAAGTTTTTTTTTTCCTTTAAGCAGTACTTCTCAACTTTTTTTATCACCATAGACCAGTCAACATTTGATAATTTTACAGTAGTCAGAAGAGGGGGGGGGGTTTGCTAACTGTTTATATTTTAGATTGTTTTGATTCAATAATTTTAATAGTATCTAAACATGCCTTCAAAACAAAATACAATTACATGCGTGGTAATGGTACGCAGCTTGAGTCTTAATAGGTTCTTAATCAGAATCAAAAATACGCCCTTAATCAGTAAAAAAAAATAAGCGGAATTTCTCGAACTCAGAATACAGCATGCACCATTAATTCATAATTACTTGTTTTTCTTTAGATTAAATGGACAAGACAAAATAAAGAAGATACAAATACACAAATATAATTATTATTAAAAAAAATTTATTCCATTTTACAAAAAATTATTGTTATATTTCGCATAACAGATAAATACCACATAAATATTTAACATTTGAAATAAAAATTCTGAAATCCCTTACACATTGGTTAAAAAAAAAATATCTTATACATTTTGAAATAACCATGTTAGGCGCTAAGTAGAATAAATAATAAAATATCAAATAAATATAAAAACACACAATTCATGTGATGCCCATATAATAATATTCAGCGAGCATTAANTCTATAGCCATTATGGCGAACTAATAAAGTTTGAAAATATCCTATCTGTAACTCCGAACTGCTCGACCGTAGCGCTTCAAAACCGGCGCCAATCGATTCCTCGTGGCCAAAAACCCCAGACCCCCAAGTTTACCGGAGTTTATTAATTCTGGGTCGATTTTCGACTTGGCAACCATTCCTCGTATTATAGTATAAGATAAAGTTATAAGAATGTTAAAATTAAATTTATAACGTAGTAAGTAGATTTCTTTTAAAAAAAAGTTATAGTTCTGTGAGGGTTAGTCCCGGCTTTTTCTGAGCTTCTAGCTGAGTTCTTTTCTGAGCTTAAGTTCCCCATGTTACTCAACGGAAGAGAACAGCGTAGCAGGAAAATTTCGGTACAATTTTACCCAGGAGTTCAACACTTCGAGATGTCGTAGCTACATGTATTTAAAATTAAAAGTAGAAGCACAATCATTACAGACGTTAGTGAAAAATTGTCTAGAACTGAGTTCTTTACATAGATGAAAAATCATCTATTTACTTTAGATAAAGAAAAAAAATTCTTTTTTCCTTTGAGCAGTACTTCTCAACCTTTTCATCACCGCAGACCAGTCAACGTTCGACAATTTTACAGTAGCCAGAAGGGGGGTTGCTAACTGTTTATATTTTAGATTGCTTTGATTCAATAATTTTAATTGTATCTAAACATGCCTTCAAAATAAAATACAATTACATGCGTGGTAATGCTACCCAGCCTGAGTCTTAATAGGCTCTTAATCAGAATCAAAAATACGCTCTTAATCAGTAAAAAAAAAAAAAAAAAAAAAAAAAGGGNAATACGCCCTTAATCAGTAAAAAAAAATAAGCGGAATTTCTCGAACTCAGAATACAGCATGCACCATTAATTCATAATTACTTGTTTTTCTTTAGATTAAATGGGCAAGACAAAATAAAGAAGATACAAATACACAAATATAATTATTATAAAAAAAATTTATTCCATTTTACAAAAAATTATTGTTATATTTCGCATAACAGATAAATACCACATAAATATTTAACATTTGAAATAAAAATTCTGAAATCCCTTACACATTGGTTAAAAAAAAAATATCTTATACATTTTGAAATAACCATGTTAGGCGCTAAGTAGAATAAATAATAAAATATCAAATAAATATAAAAACACACAATTCATGTGATGCCCATATAATAATATTCAGCGAGCATTAACTGCATTTTAATTATTTGTGACATCTCAAATATGATTAATTATTCTTAGCATACCACTTTCGGTAGCACTATATATTTATATATTTACTACGGTGTCGTAATAAGATAGTGTTTCCAGACATGAATATTTCTCAGAATTTTACTTTATTTTGCTTAAAGCTAATATTTAAGTTAAAATCAAATAATTAAGTTTACTTGCACAATTTGTAAGGAAGTACTCTTTTTAACCAGCAAAGAACAGCCAAACCAATTTACATTAATTTTCGGAAACAAACTGTTTTATTGTTTCTTCAATTTAAAATGTTCAGTTAGTTTACTAAAAAAAAAATTCTTTACTGTAGTTGAAACAACTGTAAAATGCTTTTTTTATAATAACAATGTTTCATGAAAAAAATTTGGAATAAAATGTGTAATTTTTTATACCTGATATAAAAAAAAAATTTAGATCAGAAAAATTAAAACGATAGCATTTACTAAAAAATAGTGAGAAAGAAACTAAATTTTATTAATTTACCTACGGATATTTTCAACTAAATTCAATTCAATAAAATTTCAATTCCATTCAGCTTGATATTAATTACAAGATCTCATATCTGTTAACTTTTACGCTTTTTGAAGAAGAAAAAATTCCTGTTCTTTTTTTGCCAGATTATAATTTAATTACTTTTTTAACTTTAAACTGTTTTTTTAAAAAAAATTGCTGCATGCTTAACCGATCCTGTTGTGATCAAAATCATTTTATATCAAAATTATTAAAACAAGAATCGAATATAAAAGAGTAGATTTTGCTGTCACAGGAAAAAAATTAAAAGCGAAAAAGTTTTAAAATTTGGCTGATATGGATAATTCTACAGGAAAGAAATACAATTGTACAAAATAATACCGAGGAATTAGGAATGCATCACTTATAAATATTTGAAGAAAAAAAAAACAACTTTATATATATTTGAACCATAACCTAAAAATACATATTATTGTAATTAGTATTTTTGGAGCAAATATTTATTAACAATAAATTATGAACAAAAATTAATACATTAAAAGGTAAAAGCAAATATCAATAAATTAAAAATAATTACATAAATTGTGCAATAAATAAAGCAATATTCATTTCAATCACAAGTTCAGCTAAAATTACGAATGTTTTCATGTTCTTAACGAACATAAAGATACAAGGAATTTATTGATAGTTTATTACAAACTTACAAAAGCAATACTTACTTAAAATCTTAGACATCGACAGAAGATTAACAATAATTGAAATACTTAAAAAAGTCTCATACCAAAAAAAAAAAAAGTGTCAAAAACTTTAAAAAAATTTCTAAAACTCTTTACATTTGAGCATTTTATACATTAAATATCTTGTTCAAGAACTGTTTGTGTTATTCAAAGAAATATATAAAATAAAAGTAAACAAAGCATATTATTGAGAAAAAATAAATATTTAATGTTATTTGAGACTGTGGCTGTTCATAGTCATTCTTTCACTATATATTTAAGTTTTGCAAGAAAAAATTAAATCAGTCAAATTCCTACTCCATTTCTTTTAAAATAAATTTTCTTCAATGTCGTTGCGAAATCATACATTTAAATCGAATGTTTAAAATTAGTCTACATTTCAGATCTTTGCTAGAGCTCGATTTCAACGCCAAAATAAGAAGAGGCGTAGAAATAAATATTATATTTATAAATCACATATTATTGGAATATTCTGCGTGTAAAGTTGGCGACAGTTTATTTCTTCTTTTTGTCAGCTTTCATGAGAACTTTGTTGGTTACATTCCAGTAGTACAAGACTTGGGCGGCCAGGACACCATTCGAAAAAGCAGCCACAATGAATGTAAATATGATAACCGAGTCCCCAGTTTCCTGAATGGACGTGAAAATTCTCGCCAAGGTTCCCAAGAAAAGTAGAAACACAGTAACGGCTGATAGTTGCCCTGTATGTCCATTTTTGTAATTTTTGGCAGCTTGAATCATCTGAGAGACAAAAAATACAGATTTATAAATATACAATTTATACGAAAATAAGAAAAATTAACACTGCAATACTGCAACAATTTAATAACAATAATTAAAGTAAGCAGATTTTGCAGAATTGACGAACAATGCGCTGTAAAAAAAATCTGTTAAATTTACAGAAAAAAACCTGTCAGCAGGTGTATCTGTATAAAACTGTTTATTTCACAGAAAAATAATGTTATTTAAAAACGGGAGCCCGTTTTTTAAGCTGATAAGTATTGCTATTTTAACAAACAAACTCTGTTATTTTGACAAAAAAAAATAAAGAAAAAAAACTCGATTAAATAACTATATCAGAATTGTAGTCGGTGCTAGTCGAAAGCAGAATTCGTATGACAGACAACGCCGGGATTCGAACCCGGGCTCCTCATTAGAAGATGAGCGCTCTGTCCACTGAGCCACGGCAGTTTTAGCGTTTGGTTAAGAAAATAAATCTTATATTTGTATTTTATCTTAAAAGTCTTGCTTATTGAAATCGTATTTAAGTGTAAAAACTTTAAAACTATAGTGACCTACTCTTATAAAAAGTCTGGAAATTTAACTTTCTGAAAAAAATATATCTAGAGACAGATAACAATCAGGTAGAGTATAAATTTGACAATTAATTCGAATCGCAATATTACTTACACGATGTTCAAAACCATAAAATAATTGTTGAAAAGTAAGAGAGCAAGAATAGAAAATAATCGTAAAATGATTTAAAGAAAGATGTTATCTTACTGTGACCAAAATTGCATGGAAATAAGTAGAATTTCAGTTTTAATTCGCTTATGATTAAGTCGAAAAACAGAGAAAAACTGTTCGATGAAATACAGCTTTAAACCGTCAAATATACGGAGAAAGTCGGTAAAAAAATGGGAATTTCTTGCAGCACACGGGTAACAATTAAATACAGAAAAAAACTCCATTTATTTTTAAACAGTTTTTTTCTGTAGTTTTTTTAATTTATTTATTTTTTATTTCTTTCATTCACTTAATATTTTTTATTTATTTTAATTAATTTTATTCATTTATTTCTTTTATTAATTTATTTTGTAGAATTTACAGTTATTTTTTGGAGTGTAGATACGAGGGAAGAAAAAAAAGATATTTCAGCGATCCAACTGATGAAGTATTACTATTATTATTATTGCAGAAGTTAAACACTATTTAAGAAGTTAAAGACATGCGGAACCAAACACTCAACAAAAAGTACGCGTCTTTATGCCTGTATTAACAAAATCATCACATTACTTTTAATGTTATATTTAGAGTTTAAATTAGTTAAAGTAAACACACAAATACAGACACCAGTCAGAAAATCCTTCGCCCCAACAATATTTACAGCTGTAATAAAATAACAATAAAGGTAAGCTTCAATTGTTTAATTTTGCCAAAAGTTAAAAATTTTACTGTGCAAGCATCAGATCGTATATATTCACACGGATAGTTTTTGTAGAGTGACAATCAAAATTATTGTAAATCAAATTTATTAAATAAAATTAAAAAAAACAGTATAAAGCATACAATTCACTAACACTTTAAATATTCATTGAAAATCCGTTTAAAAGGGAGAAGTAGGTATAAAAACAAAACGATGACTGTCAAGTTCTCGATCCTNTATTTCACAGAAAAATAATGTTATTTAAAAACGGGAGCCCGTTTTTTAAGCTGATAAGTATTGCTATTTTAACAAACAAACTCTGTTATTTTGACAAAAAAAAATAAAGAAAAAAAACTCGATTAAATAACTATATCAGAATTGTAGTCGGTGCTAGTCGAAAGCAGAATTCGTATGACAGACAACGCCAGGATTCGAACCCGGGCTCCTCATTAGAAGATGAGCGCTCTGTCCACTGAGCCACGGCAGTTTTAGTGTTTGGTTATGAAAATAAATCTTAAATTGTATTTTATCTTAAAAGTCTTGCTTATTGAAATCGTATTTAAGTGTAAAAACTTTAAAACTATAGTGACCTACTCTTATAAAAAGTCTGGAAATTTAACTTTCTGAAAAAAATATATCTAAAGACAGATAACAATCAGGTAGAGTATAAATTTGACAATTAATTCGAATCGCAATATTATTTATACGATGTTCAAAACCATAAAATAATTGTTGAAAAGTAAGAGAGCAAGCATAGAAAATAATCGTAAAATGATTTGAAGAAAGATGTTATCTTACGGTGACCAAAATTGCATGGCAAGAAGTTGAATTTCAGTTTTAATTCGCTTATGATTAAGTCGAAAAACAGAGAAAAACAGTTTGGTGAAAAATAGCTTTAAACAGTCAAATATACTGAGAAAGTCTGTAAAAAAAAATGGGAATTTCTTGCAGGAGGCGAGTAACAATTAAAAACAGAATTTTTTTTTATTTATCTTTAAACAGTTTTTTTCTGTAATTTGTTTTATTTTATTATTTTTTTCCATTTACTTTATTTACTTAACTTATTTTATTTAGTTAATTTATTTTATTTAATTATTCGTTTATTTATTTTGTAGAATTTACAGTTATTTTTTGGATAGTTGATATGAGGAAAAAAAAGATATTTCAGCGACTCAACTGATGAAGTATTACTATTATTATTATTATTGAAGAAGTATTCTTTACATTACAAACACTCGATGACGACGATCTGTGCTTGATAAGGTACCTGCCCGCATCAGCGAGCACCAGACTTCTTAATCTGAGATTTTGCCCTAGGGCAACGATGACTATTGGCATATAAAATAAGAGAGATATGGAACCACAGGTGAGCTGTGGATGCTTAACCAAACACTCAATAAAAGCACGCGTTTTTATGCCTGTATTAACAAAATCATCACATTATTTTTAATGTTACATTTAGAGTTTAAATTAGTTAAATTAGTAAACACACAAATACAGACACCAGTCAGAAAAACCTTCGCCCCCACAATATTTGCAGCTGTAATAAAATAACAATAAAGGTAAGCTTCAATAGTTTAATTTTGCCAGAACTTAAAAATTTTACAGTGCAAGTATCAGATCGTATATATTATAATTGTAAATAAAATTTATTAAATAAAAAACAACATCATAAAGCATACAATTTACAAACACTTTAAATATACATTTAAAATCTCCCGTTTAAAGAGAAGTAGGCATAAAAACAAAACGATGACTGTCAAGTTCTATATCGTAATTATTAGCTACAAAAGATACACTTCCCAAACAAGATATCCTAACTCTTTATCAGAACCAGCGACAGGCTGAACATTAGTTGCCAGGATAGGAATACAGTGCACGCGTATCCCCATTTAAAGACCCGGTACCCGAGAGCTCACGTCACTTGTCAAGCAGGGGTGTCGCGAAGTTCTATTTTTGGGAGGGAAAAGTTCACATTTTGACGAAAGAAATTTCGAATTTCACAGAATCATTAAAAAGTATGCAATTCATTAGTTTAGGGTTCGATTCTCAACGGCGGCGTGAAGTCCACCTAGTTTCAGATCGATAGGTAGCAGTTTGTCTGACAAGTAAAGGCTGCCTGTGCGCAATGCTGACCACACTGTCACAATCAGCAAATGCCACATTGTGAAGACCTAACCTCCATGAATCCCCTGGCACATAAAGGGCTGTTATTTTTATTCTAGTCAATAAATAAATCGTAAACCATTAAATAAATAAGTATAAAGAAGAAGGAATAATTTAATTCACTGCTAAGGTGAAAAAAAATTTTTTCCTCTTCCGTAAATCGAGTAACAAATAATTTAGCAATTGGGAAAACTCGTCGAAAACAGGATGGAAATAAACATGTTTTCTATAAATCGTGCTTTAAAATGAAAATATAGTTTAGGTTATTGAAAATGAGAAAAAAAATAGAATAAAAAATTTATTTCAATAAAGTTTACTGAACTTATTTAAAATATCTTTCTATTTGTTGAATTTAAAAAGTGAACAATAATAAAGAAAAGTAGTTGGAAAAAGTAAACGTGACTTTATACCTAATATTTCCAGTTAATATGCATAAAAATTAATAATAATTCAATAAAACCAACATATAAACAGATGAAATAAAAATGATTATTTTGAAATTACTATTGATAATTCTCAATTTGAATTCATTTTTACCTTTCTTTTCTCGTAGCAACGAATGTTTTTTGTAAGAGCTTCATTCTCATTCTTTTCTTCGAAGTTTTATTTCATACTATCGATTTTTTTTTTAATATTTAATTTTAATTACACTAACGGCTACATCCGCTGCTATTTATTTCTCCTCAATCGTAGGAGTTTTACATTTTTTTTACTCCAAATAAATTAGAAATTTAAACGAAATAAAACGCGTTGTTTATAATTTCCTTCATGTTTTCTAATAAAATTAAAAGAAAATGAATTTGTCAAATAATCAAGCAAAATATGTCGAAGGTTTGGGATTTCAAAGCGACCTCCCAACTCGGCGCCCCTGTTGTCAAGTTGACAACAGTTCGCAATAGACTAAAGTTATCATGGGTTTGAGTCCCCTTGCCGTCAAGCTAACCATGGAAGGTCTTCGTGGTTTTACTCTCCATGTAACGCAAATGCGGGTTAGTTCCACCAAGAAGTCTTTCATGAAGGCAAATTTCTGCCAATACTTGATCCAGGACTTGTCTTCTGGATTGGGTTCAAAATTACAAGACTACGGAGTTGAACATTAATAGCCGTAAACCATAAATTGGGTCGGCTGTTAAACGAAGGTTAAAATATAAAGTTACAGTGATAAAATAATATTTTTTTATAAATTACAGCGAGAAATACTGTAATAAACTGTGGAACAAAAACGTTATAATGTTCTAATTTTATGAAGATCAACAAGATCCAAATTTAACACAGGTGTCTTGTATAGAAGAGCAGGCAAAATAATATGTAGAAGGTAGCTTAAATCGCACTAAATAGTGACTTAAACCACTGTAACATTAACTGTTGAAATAATCACCTGAGCTGGAATATCATAAAGAATGCCAATCACGAAATTTACAACAATGTAAACTAAAATAATTACACGCGCTGAGAAATGTTCTTCAGAGATTTCTCTAAAACAAGAAGAAAACTCAGACAAATAGACACCAAAAAAAAAAAAAAAAAAAAAAAAAAAAAAAAAAAAAAAATGAGCGTGAAGGAGGAATTTCTTCGCAAAAACCCGTCTACGCTGGTCGAATATCCAGAGAAAGGACAGCAAAAAATCTCAGACAACATCCTTTATAAGGCTGGAATCGGACATAAAATACATAAGGAGGGCTGAAAATAAAATCCAGACAATTTCATGGTGCTTCCGGAACCATAAACAAACAAACACAAAAGAAAGACACTAACTAGTCTCCGCTTTATTTGGGTTGTTACACCATGTAATTACTCCAGACCAGTTGAGCCCGTCCACATATACCACATAAATCATTTTACACATGGAGAAAGTTGCTTGACCCATCCATCGCCTAGATCCGGCACCGCCCCACTAATTCAACCGACACTCGAAGCCCGCGATGGATGGCTTTATTTATTTTTAAATGAAAAATTATACTTAAAAAAAATTGCTGGGATAAAGAGGTATTTCAAGTGATTCAATTGAATTTTTCACCAAAACAAAACGTCGCGTAAAACAAACAAAAAAAGGAGGTAAGTAAATGGTCCAGATCTTCCAGACATAGTAACAAACCACTGACTCTCACGGATTTTTTAATATGTTTGTGAACCAAGCAATGAATTAACAAAAGTTATTTAGCACCTTTACGAGAACTTTTTTTTTGTATTATTTAAGGATGTTCTTTCACCAAAGTAATTTTTTTTTTTAAAGCCACAGTTTAAGTTCTTAAAACTCGAAGCTTTAATTTAAGAACAATCGTTACTTCTTGCCGTAAAGAACTATCTGCGATTTAGGACAAACAGCATAAATATTTTTTTAAAAAAATTTATACCTGTATTAAAATCAACAATAAAGTGAGATTTTTTTCATCTAGATAAATAATCCTTGAAAACAACTAATAATTCTCAATTTTTGAAAATTTTTATGAAAAAAAACCGTCTAACTAAACTTCTTCATATCGACATTTCATCGCCATTTTCATAATTAGCTTAGAAAGCCATGTTTAAAGAAAGACCAAACCGCTTTTCTTCATTTTAACGCTATTCAACACACGGTTACATACATGCATACATAGTAACCTATAGGGCCACATTGTGAGCCCCCTATTATGCCTATAATTATTTCTTCTGGTAGGGTGCTCTAGTTCCCGGTAATATAATACGTGGTCCAATTGAATATTATGGGTCAATATTAAGGGGTCATGAATATCAGAGAGTCATGAATAACAGTTTAACAGTTACAAACACACAACATACTCCCTCAATACTTGACCCAGGTGTTCCCTTGTTTTCTGGATTGAGTTTAAAATTCCAATGCTACGGAGTTGAACATTAGTAGTGGCAAACTCAAAAATTGGATCGGCTGTTCCAAGCAGGTTATAAAATAAAATAAAATAGTTTAGAACACTGTGGGTTGGATGGTTACGCGACCAAACTATTTCAGGTAGGTGTGTGGAGTAAATATTAAGGACAAATTTTGACAGGGGTTGGTGAGATTAGAAACAAAACCTCCCTTCTCTAAAATGTGGTCTTTCCTTTTTTTGCATAGCAGCAAACAATTCCAGGCTCAGTGGTGGGTTCTTTAAATACACAGACTATAATGGGTTTGAACTTTATGAAAACAGATCCAGTGACAATTAATTGAGGAACTAGGTACAACTGATGTTGCAGTAGCAGATGCTGAGGTAACAGGCACGCAATATACTAATATAAGGTACTATGGTAATAGATTTATTTACAACACCCCAAACGGATAAGTGCCAAAATATTTAATTGATGTGTTATATCCGACAACAATCACAATCGGTAAGAACTAAGATTAATTCAACCTTATATATATATATATATATATATATATAAGATTTTTGCACATAAGAATTCTTTCCTTGATTAAACGGTTTCAAAAACTATTACTTAGTAGTAGTAGTAGTTCTTAGTAGTAGTTTCTTTTAAGTTCAACATAATTCACCCAATAATTCTTTATGAAAATCTATTTTATGAATTTTTAATGTTATATTTCACATGCTTAAAGAAACTAGTTTTCAAGAAAAGGTTAAATCATTAGATTTTAAAAAATTTTAATCAATAAAAAAAATTTGATTNTATATATATATATATAAATATTCAAACCAATGCAATTCCTAAATAACCAAGCCATTAAAGACCAATCTCTAGACTGTCATTAAATAGGACAAAAGTTAGAAGTAAGGGTGGTGTGTCTCAGTAAGAGCCGACACTAACAGTTGACAATCACATCCATTCTGCAGAGACATCCCTTTGAAGAACATAGAAGCCGCTAAGGTAGGGTGCATGCTACTCCACTGCTAATCAGTGCATACACACTCTACCACCCCAGCCACAAACAGTCGAAATATGTGTACAAGAAGCGCCCCTGTAATGTGCGGTCAGCATAAATGGTCTCCTTACCGCCCTGCTACTACTCCAGGGGGGCAAACGGGTTGACGTTCTCGACGAGTTTTGGTGGCCTAATCAACCCGGGTGAAGGGTGGCTCGGGTACGCGACAGACTCGAAAGAGAGGTTTTCAACAACTACAGCTTAATGAGTCATGCGGCCACCCCTTTTGCGGCCCGTGTCCGTGGCAGGCACGAGCGGCCACATGAAAAGGAAGGAGACTAATTCGAGAGGAGGGGCGCAAGCGACCGCTAATCAGAGGGGGTGCCCCTTTCACAACCATATGGAGATGGAAAAGCGAATAGGAATACAGAGATGAACTGCAGAGAGACGAGTAGGTTAAGGTGGGTACAAATTGAACGCATCATCGCTTTTTGAAATTCTATAATGCTCAGTCCCACCATCTGCGAATTTTGTTTTTTCCATTTTAATTTTCTTACCCTGCCAGGTAATAATTAAAATAAAATTGCTTTAGTTTAATAATTTACGACAACTTTTAGATCATAACAGTAAGAAAATAGTTTTTTTAAATAAATTATTTCAATTGGGTCTAAGTAAAATAAAAATATTAGCAAGAAATCAATTTTAATTTATAATTATTTATCATCTTATTTTTAGTAGCATCACTTTTAACAACCTTAGGATCTGCACCGAGTTCATGTAGACACAACCAATATATTCGAAGTAAAAAAATTAATAAATAAATAAATAAAAATTATAAATGCTTGGTAAAAACAGTTCAAAGTATTAAAGTAATAGTTTAATGCAAAATAAAGGAAACAAACAATAATAAATAATAGTAATAATAAACAAATCCCACACTTCGACAAAACCATGGCATAATAATGGTGACACTACACATTTTCTAAATGCAAAACAATTTGACATTTAGTTTTTATATCTTAAGAATCAAAATAATAAAACTTAAGATAAAAATTATGGTAAAAATTGAGGTGACGGGGAAATTCAGATTTCTCGGCAAAATCGTTTACAAATCGGCAAAATTATTAACAAAATCGTTTAAACATGTAATTAATACTAAGTTAATATAAATTACTTAATTTTAAAACTATTATAAAGCACTCGAGAAAAAAAATAATATAAAAGATCTTAAATATTTATTTTAAATTTTTCTAATGAAACAATTCAAAAAGTCGTTAGAACAAGAAATAACATGTGCTACTGCTACTGCGTAACTTCGGATAAATTCTTCATGAACTGATACGTAAAAATGCCAAGAGAGCATCTTCTTAAACTAGGGAACAAAAAAATAAAAACTCGAATCTCGGATATATTCTCTATTATTTGCATTCAATTCGATGGAATTTGACACCGCCGGCGTTGTCGGTTCCGAATGTTCCATGGCAATTTTAATTAAAAATGTAGATAAAGAATCAATCACGCCTCGAAGGCAAAAATGATTTTACGCTTTTACTCATTAGCATTCGCGCAAACAGCGAGGAGAGTTGAGAGAAACATATCCTTCTGCTGAAGCAGAAAAAAAAATGGATTCAAAAGAGGGCGCGCTGATCGATCTCATTTGTGAAAATACTGCTCTGAACAAGGCAGACGACATTTAGTGTTTTCATATTAGCAACACTTCTCAAATCGGAAATGTGCAGAAACTAGGAATGATGGGTAAAGAATAAAAAAAAAAAAAGGTTGTACCTGAATATTCATTTGGGTTGTCGAAAGTTTATATACTAGAGAGGGGAGTAAGCAAGATAATTTTCACAGTTAATGCAAATGGCTAAGTAATTAAAAACTAAAAAGAGAAAATGTGGGAGTTTTGGCAGAAGTCATTTGTTGTTCGTAACCGCAAAAACAAAAATATTCCGATAGAAGCCCATTAACGAAATCTTCTTCGAGTCGCTTAATATGCTAAAGAATCCAAAGTAATAAATTAAAAGACCTCATCAGAGAGAGAAGAACTTTTTTTTTAAACACTTTGTAACCCGATGAGACGCTTTCTCACCATTTCTCAACATCTTAACAATCTAAATGTTAAAGCGCTTAAAATTATTTTCAATGGTGTTTAAACGTTAAGTGTATATCTATAAAGGGCTTGGAATAATAGTGATAAGCCTAACTTTTCCCTAAGATAGCATTTTTGTGTCGAAATGTTTAGTATTGTTTCGATATAGGTACTTAACAAATTTCGGGAATTTGCATCAGATAACAGCACAATAAACAGATGCAAATTACATGGAAATCCTGGTATATACAATGAACAACTAATCATCTTCATCGCTATTCGCATAAAAAAACTTTCACCATATATAAAGTCGATGCTTCCTGTCCTTCGCAAAAAAGCAATGCAGTTTGTATTACAACGTAAGTGCTTCACGAAAGGAAGGGCGCAGCGTTTAAAGCATTCTTAGTTCTACAGATGAAGCAAAATGGAAGTTAACATGCAGACGGCATGAAAGATGTTTACAGCATTAAAAGCATTGTGAGTTCTACATATTAAGCAAGTTAACATGCAGACGGCATGAAAGATGTTTACAGCATTAAAAGCATTGTGAGTTCTACATATTAAGCAAGTGGAAGTTAACATGCAGCAGAACATGAAACATTTTTGAAGCGTTAAAATCGTTGTTAGACTTACAGAATAACCAAAGTGGAAGTTAATGAGCCGCCTCAGTGTGACAATGATTATTTTTATGATGCGTCTTTAACAAAAAAAATTTTTTTGATAATACATTTAAAGGGAATTGAAATTTATTGCCAATGCCTCCAATCCTTGGCGATAGATCTCTCTTTCCAACAAAAATTCTGCCAACTGAACTCGCTCAAACGACAAGACAGGAAACAATTTTTACATAAATAGAAATATTGTTAGGTTTCAAGTTTGAGGGAGTTTATACGCAGCCTTAGCCAAATTGGATACTTTTAAAAAAGTTGTATACTTTTTCAAATATTTAAGTTATTTGCCTGTTCTAAGACCCAGATAATTCTTCATGGCAAGATTATATATGTAGTTTAAAATCATAGCATTGCTTCAAGTCTAAGGCACCTTTTTTTTATTTCCTATGAGCTGCACAATCAGTCTTCCCGATGAGCAGACCTAGTGCGTTCTCCAGAAGTGGTAACCACTCTTTCAGAGACCACCACAATGGGTGAGATACCGTTGACCATGTTAATTTGGACGTCTAGTTTCTGCCACACTAGATGGCAGCACCGAGACTCTATTTGGATGCTAAAGTGCACTAGGAATTTAATTTTGCCGGAAATGCCAAGAGCCAATAAGGCACTCCAGGGATCTTTTACATGCCGCATAATCATACGACATGGCTGCTGAGGATTTTTCTGCATCCCGAAAATCCGGTGTCTGGGCCGGGGATCGAACCCGCAGACTTGGGCTCAGAAGGCCGATGACAAACCAACTGCGCCACCCAGCCACTAGTCTAAGACACCTAAACTATGGCTTTTTTTTTTATTTTCCTTGGCTTCAAAAAACAGAGTTAAAAAAATCCGCCCCGCGTTGTGTATTAAACGTTGCTAGAAATTATGTTTGGAGCAAAAAACATAAAAATGGGGAAAAGGTCACTAGGACACCATGTGGATCACAGAACCCAAATTTATCTTTATCTCCAAGAAGGGTTGTGTCTAAAAGTGTTTAAATAAAAATTATTTTATCAAACACTTTGCCATTTGACTAGGAAATATTTTATGACCTCTACATTGATAGCCCGTTTCAAGTCCCCAACTCTTTCTAAAAGCAAGATGGAAAAACTAGTTAAACATAATAAGTTAGTAGATAAATAAATAAACAACAAATCAGCCTAACCACACTAACAAAAGTAACTTCCTTTCAGTTTCACACAAACATTACTGAATCATTTATTTTCTAGGGTAAAAATTCAGACTCCAAACCCTCGCAGGGATGAATTCCAGATCCAATGAGCATCCATCATACCTGACGGATGAGTACAACCAAGTTTTAATGAGAAAACAGCGAAGAGAATAGGAAACTACCTTTTTTTTAATATATTTATGTTGTTTTTTTTTTACTTCCAACTGGATCAAACGGTGTGATTCTTCTTCATTTGAAATAGATTCCGAAAGGTTGGGGTCTCAGATAGCGATATCCCTCACATGCGGTAACGAGGCACCTGGAGGTTTCACCTAGATGGCTGAAGAGGGAAACCTAAGCAAACTTTTTTTTTAATCCCTTTTTGGCATCATCATAAATCAAAAGAGTTGAAATATCGATATCGTGAAACACTATACGGTGAAAAGTTGAAATTCCGTATAATCGCGTAGGAAAGTCTTCAAAACGCGCGTTTTGGAATAATTAACTGATGTCTCATTATGATGAATTGCAAACGCAATCCTGTTTTTTTTCCTTAACTAGTGATTAATGAGAGAAACTGGAATAACTTTACAAGCAGGTATAAAACTTATTCAAACACTTGCACTGTTCCCTGCTCTTTCAACAACAAAAAAACTTCATTTATATATATATATATATATATATATNTCAATATATATATATATATATATATATATATAAAAGTTTGTTATAGTAGAGTTTGGAGGAACAAAAGTTGGAATCGGCGATATTGTACATTTGGCTTAAACTTTTGTATTCACTACTCACACAAACAAAAGGAACTAAGTCAAACACACACAAAAGAAAACTGGAGAAAAAAATTCAAAAGGTTGCGCCCGCTTAACCGAGGATGATAAATTCCTGCAGGGAAATACAATTCTAAAGATATAATAATCCTATATAATTAGATTACTCAGAAAAATCAACTTAGTTACTCAAAAGTTAATGAAAAAAAAATAACAGTTTAGAATAAATTAAAAAAAATAGAAATAGAGCAAGCGCTCCATGAATGCAATGAACAAAAACAACCCAACAAACATTCTAATTATTCAAGTTCCATTACCCAAGAATAAATTGGAACTTTAACAGCAGTGGATCACTTTCAAAATATATAGCGAATCAATAGCCTAAGGTTAAACTCCGGCTTACCCTTTTAGCTTTTCGATAATTTAATTGCGTCGAAACTTCAAAAGAATCCAATCCACGTGAAAAGATACCAAAGATCAGTGGATCGAAAATACGTCGAAGATCTGAAGGATTGGGGGGGAAATATATACCCTCCACCCCCGGCTGAAGAGGGGGTTGGCGAGTTTATAACGGCCTATAAGGCCAGGCCACCAACTAATTAGGCAGAGATTTCCCATGTTTCCTGGATATAATGATGTATAAGACCTTGTTCCTTCACACATCAATGGCTTAAATCCACAAATTGGGCAGGAGTTATAACCAGATGCTGAAATTGTGAGACGGATTTCGGATATATCATAAATCAATAGCCGAAATATGGTTTGAATGCGGAAAAGGGGGAAAGACGTAGGTTGGAATAGGGGAGCATTCTAATATAATTCCAAAATCGAAGTTTATCAGGCCGTGGATTCGATATTCAAAATATGACGGGATATATCTATCCCAATCAAATAAGATATTAAAAAGATTTGAATTGAATGTTTAAATTCATAAACCATTTTAATATCAGTAGGGAAAAAAAATTTCCCTAAGGCTTCGCAAACAATAATCTAGAATCTATTCGGGAAGCATATCTACCTTTCTTCCTTCTTAAGAGCATTCCAGTTTTTTAAATATAATTCAAGCTTTCAAATACAAGAAAATATCTTCTTTTTTTTTACTCATTATTACAACAATCAAAAATTGGAATTTTATAGTATATTTATAAATCATTACTACTTTCAAAATATGTTTACAAGAAGAGGAAGGAGCAAAGCTGAAGTATTACCAATAAATATGCTCCTTAAATGAGA
This sequence comes from Parasteatoda tepidariorum, assembly GCF_043381705.1. Lineage (NCBI taxonomy): Eukaryota > Metazoa > Arthropoda > Arachnida > Araneae > Theridiidae > Parasteatoda > Parasteatoda tepidariorum. The sequence continues at coordinate 15,844,042 of NC_092204.1, forward strand.
AAAAAAACAAGGTGAAACAAATTACATATATATATATACATAAAATACTATTGATTAAGCAAGAAGTTTTTAGTGATTGTAAAAATAGAAGTCATTAACTTCAAACGCTTTTAAATGAATCCCAAATAGAAGAGTAAACAAAATACAGGGTTATTCATAATTCCCTCCGCCTGTAAACGCCATTTTTCTTTACTACAACAGGCATCAGTGGTACATGTTACTGCCATCTACCGGCAACTGCTTAAATTAAAACTTGAATACTTTCGAAATGATTTCATATGTTCTTTTTTGCCATATTCGTCTTCGTTTTTTTACTATAACGCTTCGAAACCCCGGAGGGAATTATGAATAACCCAGTACTTATACTTATGAACTAAACGATACGAGGATAAACTTTGACAAATGTTTCTCAACGGGTTAAGAATAAGAAAACACGAAAGCACTAATTGATTGTATTACTTAAGGCCTGTTTAGGCGATCCAATTTCTTGGACAGAGATTGATTGATATTGATGGAAACTTGTTTTGCTTTGAGCTTGGATCGTGTAAACAAACATCCAAGAACTTGGTCCAACTTCTTGGACGATAGTAGAGCATGTTCTACTTTCCATCCAAGTTTTTTCTCCCTTAACCAATCAGCGTCTTAGGTTTTGTGACGTCAACAAGCTGGCAGCAAATTATGTCATTTTGTTGTGGGTTTTCATATATTTTAGTCCAAATAAATTGATCTGTTGAGGCTTATTTGTGTTATTATGATTTTATTTGAATTTATTTAGTAATTTTAAACTTATGTAAGTATTATTTTATAATGTTGAATATGAACAATGCGCATGCGCAAGTTTTTCTTTCAACGAATCAGCGACATTCAAGAACTTGGATAGTGTCAATGAATCATCCAATTTCTTGGACAGAGAAATCCGTCCTATTTCTCGGATTCAAGAAATTGGACCGTGTAAACAGGCCTTTAGACTCCTTCAACTCTTAATATCAGGAAAGATAATTTTTCATCATGCATAAGTATAATTTTATCACAGTGCAGAAAGTGTAACATTCATACATAAAAATGGGGCAATAGAATATATATAGAACGCTTCGCTTTAAAATATTTGTCGTTTTCTTATTATTGTATATAAATTTTTTTAAGAACCTTTCAATTTTTTCATATTTGAACATCGTCATTCTATCGCTACACTTTTAATTTTTCTGATGAAATTTTGACAGTTAACGTAACAAAAAAAAATTATTACTAGCTACAACTCGCACAGGTAATCTTATTTTGACTAATAATAACATTTCACTGAGGGAATTTTAAAATTTGCATTTCATTGAATTGATTTCTAGTTGCCAAGCTTCCCGATAGACGTCGTCAAGACAGATTCCACTAGCTGCACATCTCGCCACGATGTCAACAGACGTGAATACTCGTCTGTACGCCTTGAATGTGGAACCATTGACTTATTTTACTGGCGCCCAGTTAAAATCCGATTTGCGTTTAAGAAATCTTTCACTCAGTGGAAATAAAAATGACTTAATATCGCGTATAGTGAATAGTAATACTAAAAGACCAGACGATGGAACTATAGACGAACTCTTAACTCTTCGCATACAATGACAATACACAACATTTCGAAGAAAATTGCTTGGATCACACAGAACTATTTTAATTTATTTTATAACCGTCGTTGAACAGCCGACCCAAATTTCAGTTTACGACTACCAATGTTCAACTCCGTAGCCTTGTACTTTTGAACCCAATCCAGATGACAAGGGAACTCCTGGATCAGTACCCCCAGAGGTATTGATTTGTTGTGGGAACATGGAGGACTTTGAGACTCGACAGATTTAACGTGCATCAGTCACCATTTACTACACGGGGAGTCTTCGGCCGGCGAGGATCGAACCCACGACCTCTTGGATATGGGCCCAGCGCCCTACCGACCAGGCTATCCCGGCCCACACAGAACTATTGACTAAAATTGAATTACTTCAGAAACATGTGGAACTTTTAGGCAGCCAACATATTACTCAATGTACCCCTTCACCTCCTCTCTCGCAAACAAATTATAATATCGCGGTGATTCTCGTTACATTTATGGAGACTTAAGAACAATAATTGGACAAACAAGTATGTCATCCAAATTACATCCACTAATGATACCGAAAATTCCATTTTAATATTTAAAGGAGATGCCATTGACAATGCTTCTGAATGGATAAAAGAAGCGGACAGAATCGCGATATTAGCTAATTGGTCTGATGATCTTAATGCTATTTCTCGCCTAGCTGGATTTTATATATATATACTACATATATATACTAT
>NC_092204.1:15846499-15873428 GCF_043381705.1 Parasteatoda tepidariorum
TTGATGTTATTCCATCATTTTTAAAATGTAAGACTATTTAAACTCGAGAAACCAGACGTTGAAAAATTTGGGTGCGGTGGTCAGGAGCGAAAAAGGCATTGTTTTATTTTATTTTATAACCGTCGTTGAACAGCCGACCCAATTTCATGGGTTTACAACTACTTGCGTTCAACTCCGTATCCTTGTAATTTTGAACCAATCCAGAAGACAAGGAAACTTCTGGATCAGTTCCCCCAGAGGTATTGATTTGTTATGGGAACATGGAGGACTTCACGACTCGACAGATTCAACGTGCATCAGTCATCATTTACGGCTGAGATCGAACCGACGAACTTTTTGACATGGGTCCAGTGCCCTACCAACCAGGCTATCCCGGCCTGCCTAGCTGGATTTGCAAAAAATTGACAAATGACACGAGGTAAAATTTACAATGACTGGATGCGTGAAAAACTGCCCTCGATGCCAGATTTAAAAGGCGCATTACAATGCAAGAATTTTCAGCTCATTAGAGAACTCGTAAATTAAAAATTAATGAAAAATTAGTTGATTATATTTATGCTAAGGATGCTCTTCTTGAAAAAGCTCCGTTTACTGTACCACAAGCTGATCGGATTTCTATGATAATTAGTGACATTACAGAAGAAAAATGGCAGATTGCCTCAACTACCAGACCCTTTTAATTTGTAATCTCAAACATCAGATTTTGTGAGCAAAAAATTTTGAATGAGAATGGAAGCTTCACTAAAATATGATATTTTTACAACAAATAATTGTATTAGTTATTAGAATTATTTCATTATTATTTATTTAAATTGAATCCTAATAACTGATTACTATTACTGACAATTCTGAAACTGGTTATTTTCCAGGTGCGAATTTTCCAAGTTTTTGAAAAAAATTGCAACTTTTTCTGACTATTCCCTGCTTTTTAGAGGAAAAATAAAATTCCCTAACAATTCCAGGTTTTTCTTGATCCGTGGGAGCCCTGATATATATAGCAGCAGTAATGCAAATGGTAGCAAAATTATTCTTTCTTAAAGCGCTTTGCTATTATAGAAAATCTACTGAAGTACTATATATAGTAGTACTATATCTAGTACTACGTTATCCCATAACAAAACTAGAACACTTCGGTTTTTATAGCAAGGATTATCTAGGAAAAATGTTGCAAGAGACTGCCTAATAACGACAAAACGCGTGATACGTGATAAAGGCGAAAAAAATTACGCATTTTTATTACGTAGTTGATAGGGAAGATATGAATGAAAAAATGTTTATGATAAGTGCTAAACATTTAATCTATAAATAAGTTCTTTGACAGGAATCGGAGTATTAGTTATGATAAAAGGTTTTGTTCTACATTAAGGAGATTTTAAACTAAGAACTATTAGAAATTTTTTCAATTTTTTTTACAAATGGAATTGATTTGTAAAAACTTAATACGCTGATATAATTTGAAGAATAATTTGATCGGAGCCCCTGCTTCGAATTCCGCCCCTTTTTTCTGAAAGCAGGATGGAAAGAGGGCTGATCAGCTGCATGCGTGGCCGCAACCACCACAATGAGGTGGTCTACAATTAGGGCGAGACGAAGAAATTTACGTCTGCCAAATTGCCTCCTGTCCATCTCAAACACAGTCATCAAGTCTCGCTTTCTCCCACATTTTCGTTCCCTTAATAACTGGCATTCGATTTTTGAGGATGGACCTAACGTACCACCTAAATTAATTCTGTCCATGGGGTTCTCCACATATATTTCCATCTCGGATGAATGTTTTTAAATGGACAGGGAGGGGTAATCGGAACAAATTCATGCAATTTATATAAATAAATAAAAATAAGCAAACTCCAAAGACTTTTATAAAATATCGATCTAATATCAGGCATAAAAATTTTTCATTCGAAATTGTCAGTAAAAATACAATAGACTTCGTCACTTTTGAGGTCTTACTCACAAGGGCACAAAGGAATGCACGTTTAAATTAAAAATGGGAATAACAAAATAAAAATAAAAAAGATCTTATTGAAGCAACAAAAAATTTCAGAAATGTTAAACAGAATAATTCTTAATTCTTCATAAAATCAATTCCAAAATTAAGAATTAAAATTTTCAACAATTGTTGAATAGAGTTAACATTTGTAAATTAGAAAAAGAAAGAATAATTTTAAGACTAGTATAGCTGTGAAATTGGGTTCCTACACTAGAGGCGTGAGACTTATTAAATATTCTTTATTCCCATTTATTAACATCGCACATACGTGTTGGTCCTCACCTCTAACGTCATTTGAAGAAAGAAAAATGACATCCAAGAGCTGAACAAACTCAACTTTTAGGTGTTGAACAACTCAATATTCAGACGCTGATCAACTCAACTCGCACCCCTTGCCAATCTCGGGTCCAGATTTGTAGAGAGTTCAATTTAACGTCCGGCATCGCGTGCAACTTATGGAAACAGTTCCAGGATACCGGAATCATCGAGAAAAAGCCTGGGTAAATAATTTAAGCAAACAGAGAAAGACAGTAATTCAACTTAAGCATAATCATTTCATATCGCAAAAACAGCACAGAAACGCAAACATCGATGGGTGTTTCAAATCGCCGAACAAGTTAAATTTCCGTCAGAGAAATAGCAATCGCCGCACAAGCTATATACATAGATAGATTCATTAAAATAATTTAGGATACAAACAGAGATTCAACGTAAGCATTTAAAATTTGATTAACGCTATAACAACACAGAAGCAGTAGGGTGATTCCACCCAACCTATCACAGAACAAGTTAAATTACCGCCAGGGAAACAGCACTCGCCGCACAACAAGATATATACATAGATAGATTCATTAAAATAATTTAGGATACAAACAGAGATTCAACGTAAGCATTAAGATTTGATTAACGCTATACCAGCACAGAAGCAGTAGGGTGATTCCCCCCAACCTATCACAAAACAAGTTAAATTTCCGCCAGGGAAATAACACTCGCTGCACAACAAGATATATACATAGATAGATTCATTAAAATAATTTAGGATACAAACAGAGATTCAACGTAAGCATTAAGATTTGATTAACGCTATACCAGCACAGAAGCAGTAGGGTGATTCCCCCCAACCTATCACAAAACAAGTTAAATTTCCGCCAGGGAAATAACACTCGCTGCACAACAAGATATATACATAGATAGATTCATTAAAATAATTTAGGATACAAACAGAGATTCAACGTAAGCATTTAAAATTTGATTAACGCTATAACAGCACAGAAGCAGTAGGGTGATTCCACCCAACCTATCACAGAACAAGTTAAATTTCCGCCAGGGAAACAACACTCGCTGCACAACAAGAATTTCAAGTCATTAAAAGCATTTTTCAGTATGTCATCGGTTTGACGTGAACAAAATGACCAAGAAACGGGCTTTTAAAAATCAAAAGGAAAGGGGGGAGGGAAGAGATTTAAAAAAAGATCAAGGCTGTCTTCGGGATAGAAGAGAAACTTTTAAAAATAAATAAAGGAAAAAGGGATGGCCTCTTTTCTTTCCCTAATATTTCACCGCCACTGGCATTGTTAGTTTCACTGTTCATTATTTCATTATTCCCTTTTTTTTATCCGGGAAAAAGGAGTTTTTAAAACATTCCTTTGTCATCCCGGAAAAGCAGCGTAGGGGATCCCTTTTCTCCCAAAGATTTTTCTCATTTTGATATGTTGAGAGAGCATGCTTCTTTCAAAAATTTATCTTTAGGACAACAATAGAAGGAACTTCAAGAAGACAGCGCACGGGAATGGAAGACGTTCTTAAAGGAGTAACGAATCTCCCCCGGACGAGCACGGGGGTCGGATGGAAGACGGGAATTCCCCATCCCATTCTTTTAGAAATTAAAAATAAAGTATTGTAAACGCCAAACCGCATGTCAGCTTGGTGCAGTTTCATGGACGTTAAGCAAGCAAAGTGTAGGCAATTTGCTTCAGTCTAACAATGTTGTTGATGAAACAAACTCGGTGAAACGCCAGGGGGATGTCCTTAACAAAGGAGGCAATACTACTAATATTTTTCAACAACGCCTTCGCGGTTAAAGCCAACGTTTTGGAGTTGTAATCAAATAGCCAGATTTGAAGACTCCAGTTAGTTATGCTATAAAATTATTTAGAATAATATTTTGAAATTAATTGAACAAAAATATTACTTGAAAGAGTATTATGACTTATCATTTAAATTAGAAACTTAACAAATAACAAAAATCTAATTTTGACAAACGACTATTAACAAAAGCAATTAAAAACAGGAGAATTAAAACAATAACTAGCCTGTTTGTTGGTAAAAATCGTGTTTTAAAAAAAAATAATAAATCGAATTTATTTGATTAAAATCGGATTTTTTTAAATTTAAATCGGATCTTTTATTTTATTTTTACTTTTACCAACCAAAACATATGATAAACTGTATTATTAGTACTTAATATTATTAAAAAATGTAAGTATAGCTAAAATAGTAATATTTAGTACTGAAGTAGTTACAGTTAATACTAAAACTAAAAACTGAATTAATGAAATCATACTTATTTTTGTTCAGCCTCAACACCCTCATCAATAAAACAGAATTTTTGTCAGTTGGAGCAATTTAGGTCAGAAAATATTACAAGTTTCTCTGGGCAGAACATATCTTTCTGCATTAAAGGCGTACTTTAATTACATATTTACCAAGTTTAAAAGCTCTTGTATATAAACAAAGTAATCAATTATTTTGCATACAGCTCATTGAAAAAAAAAACATTTTTATTAATACAACTGATGCATGTTATATTAATATAGCATGCATCGTCCTTTTAATATTTCTTCTTAAAAGAACTTCATTATTAATGAAATCTAACTTTTTCGCCAAAATATTTTAATTAGAAGCAGAGAATAAAAAACCAAAACTTGTAGAATTTTATATAGTTTTAAAATTAGCTGATTTAAATTAATAATCTCTTTAAAAAAATCATTTAATGTGCGATTTTAATCATGATTTAAATCATTCCAACCCTAATTTCATCTAATTTTCTAATTTTATTTTATTTAATTTTATTAAACTAAATTTAATTTAATTTTATTAAACTAAATTTAATTTAATTTTATTAAACTAAACATCTAATTTTATTTTATATTATAAGCATCGTTTAGCAGCCAGCCCAATTGAGAGTTTACGACTACCAATGTTCAATTCCTTAGCCGTGTAATTTCGAACCCAATCCAGAAGACAAGGGAACTCCTGGATAAAGTATTTTTAGAAATTTGCCTTCACGAAGGACTTTTTCATGCAACTAATCCGCATTTGCGTTACACATAGAGGAAAACCACGAGAACCTGGCGACAAGTCTAACCATGATCCGTCTACCATTGAGGATATTCTACGTCAGCACTCTGATCGGTGCGAGTCGGGTGAGAAATTTGAATCAACCAGCCATAGATGGAATTCGAACCCGGTTCACCTCACTGGGAGGCAAAACGTAAAAATAATTTAAATTAATCAATTCGGAGGGTATAATGAACCATCAACATTTCTTGACGATGAATCGAGATATTAAAATTACAATATTGTCCAGCTCCACCCTTGAAAAAGTACATATGCAATATATATATAAAGAATATTTAATTAAAGTGCATTAATAGTTTTAAATGAATGCTCTATGAACATTAGAAAATATGTTGGAAAACAAGCCATAATAAAACATTCCTCATTTTGGCGAAATATTAATAAAAATAGCCAAAGCCACGAAACATACCCGAGTGCAATGTAAATTTCCTTTAACTTTCTTCCCTCTGTTGCGGAGATCGCAACCCTCCCATTCCGAATAGGGGGTCAGGGGAGGGGGTAATTTATAAGGATAATGCATTTAATATCCCTGTCAGACAGTGGATCCTGCATAAATGATGGCGGCCAATTTATCATAGACGAGAAATTTCATTATCTTAACCTCAGAAAATTCAAAAGTCTTGTCTCCAGAATTCGGGAGCAAATTTAATCAAATCTCTTTTTTAAATATAATTTAAAATACCCCCCACTAGAAGAAAAATNAAACATGGTCTGAATCAGGGCTCGAAAAACCACCCGTCCGCCCGTCCTCGGCGGTCAAAAATTTCCGGCGGACAACGAATTTCTCGAATCAGACGTCCGCGCGGACGACCATTTTCCCGTTAATGCCCGTTATACCCTTTCAATTTTTGTTATCTTACAAGAGTCTATCGCCTCACTTCTAAAATGATCCTCTAATCTAGAAATCCCGTACAGCAACATACTGCGCGTGGTGGATTGATGTTTTTTCCGTCTGGGAGTACTGCAGTAGTTGAAAGGGACTTTTCAGCAATGAACTTACAAAAAAACACATTACGTAAGGGTTAAACGCAATTATGAACATCCATCTAAATGGAAAACCCCTTTCAGATTTCTATGCAGAAACCTCTGTAAATCATAGGCTTGATTGTGGAACTGGCAAACGTTATATTTGAATCATTTAAAAAACGTAGTACCCTCGGATAAATTGACATTCCAGATAACTTGACCTTTGTCATTTAAATTATTTCATAAAAGAAATAAATTATTTTATAAAAGAAATACTAGGTTTTACTATTAGTAACCTAGTATTTCTTTTATTACTGTATAATGTAATCCTAGTAGCTACTAATTCATTGTGTAATTTATATAAATGTTAGTAATAAATAAGAAAAAATAATATTTTTATTTATTTAGAAGCGACGGGTTAGTTTCAAGGAGGACGGGTACATTGTTGGACAAGCCGTCCTCGGGGACGGGTAAAATTTCCGAGTTCTTTCGAGCCCGGCTTTCTGCTTTTAAAAACGTACTTTAATTACATATTTACTAAGTTTAAAAGTTCTTGTATTTAAATAATGTAAAAATTAATGAGTATAATTAAATTATTAATGCTTATTATGCAGCAAATTATTTTGCATACGGCTCATGGGAAAAAATATTTTAAGTAACTGATGCATGTTATATTTATATAGCATGTGATCACCCGTTTAATATTTCTTCGTAAAAGAACTTCATTGTATTAATGAAATCTTACTTTTTCTTCAGAATATTTTAAAGCAGAGAATTAGAAAGCAAAACTTATAGAATTTTTTTTTTAAATTAATCACAGTTGAATTAAACTAATGATTTCCTTTTTTAAAAAAACATTTAATGTGCGATTTTAACCATGATTTAAATTATTCCAATCCTGTCATCTAATTTTATTTTATTTTATAACCGTCTCTTAACAGCCAGTCCAAGTGAGGGCTTACGACTACCAATGTTCAATTCCGTAGCCTTGTAATTTTGAACCCAACCTAGAAGACAAGGGAACTCCTGGATAAATTGTTAGAAATTTGCCTTCGCGGAGGACTTTTTGAGGGAACTAACCCGCATTTGCGTTACACGGAGAGGAAAACCACGAGAACCTGGCGGCACGGGGATACTAACCCCTGATCCGTCTACCATTGAGGATATTCTACGCCAGCACTGTGGTCGGTGTTAGCCGGGTGTGAAATTGGAATCAACCAGCCATAGATGGAATTCGAACCCAGTTCACCTCACTGGGAGGCAAAACGTAAAAATAATTTAAATTAATCAATTCGGAGAAATATAATGAAACATCAATATTTCTTGATAATGAATCGAAATATTAAAATTACAATATTGCCAAGCTTGAAAAAAGTACATATGTAATATATATAAAGAATATTTAATTAAAGTGCATTAATAGTTTTAAATGAATGCTCTATGAACATTAGAAAATATGTTGGAAAACAAGCCATAATAAAACATTCCTCATTTTGGCGAAATATTAATAAAAATAGCCAAAGCCACGAAACATACCCGAGTGCAATGTAAATTTCCTTTAACTTTCTTCCCTCTGTTGCGGAGATCGCAACCCTCCCATTCCGAATAGGGGGTCAGGGGAGGGGGTAATTTATAAGGATAATGCATTTAATATCCCTGTCAGACAGTGGATCCTGCATAAATGATGGCGGCCAATTTATCATAGACGAGAAATTTCATTATCTTAACCTCAGAAAATTCAAAAGTCTTGTCTCCAGAATTCGGGAGCAAATTTAATCAAATCTCTTTTTTAAATATAATTTAAAATACCCCCCACTAGAAGAAAAATGAAGATATTCATGGTAAAAATGTAATTATGATACTCTACAAATCATCTGGTATGTCATCGGGTTTCGAAACATTATAGGATAAAAGTGGTACATAACATTTTTATGAGATGAAACAATTGCAACTCTTTACAATTGCAACTTTCATTGTTATTCTCTGTCCGTTTAATTTGGGATAAAAAACAAAAATGCCGTAATTGTTTGTGTTTTGACTAATCAGTCTATGGAAAAATAATTAACTAAAATAAAAATTTCAAATACAATATTATTCAAGCGAACTGAAAAAAAGAGAAAACAATTTAATTTCTTGTCAGAACTAAAACGTAAAACGTGGCGAGACCTGAAAACTTTAATTCTTTTACACCTGACTCAGACTGAATGACTGATATAATATTTTATAAAAGCTTTATAAAAAAAAATTCTAAAACTTTTTTTTTTGGTTGATTTCCCTCCCAATCAACAAATTTTCCTAAGTTTGTTTTGACGAAAGAAGAGCAGAATTAAGTTTGGAATTTTGTTGTGTCGCTGAATATTCACTCGCAGGTCGCATCGCTGTAATGAATGGTTAATAGCAACTGTGGCTAACAACTGCAGGCATTACTTTTCTTACTACAAACTTAACATTATTTTTTATCGATCTCATCAAAAGAATGAAAAAATTTTGATTTATTCTCACTAATTTACCATGAATTGAGATCTTTTAAAATAGAAATCATCCACACAAGCTTTGTTTAAAAACAGTGTTATACTTTTAACAGATAGGTCAAATCTCGATTAATAAATTACAACTAGGAAAATCATCGCTCTGCAATTGATCTGTTCTCACTGCGGAATTAAAGACAGTGAAATTGCTGATGATTTGGCCAAAAAGGGCACCTCCATACAACAACTCAATAATAACCAAACCCCCCTTTTTCAACCTTTAAACGACTTCTCAAAAGAAAAGTCATCCCGCAGTGGACTGATCGTTAAGACACGGGTCCCAATAGAACACCGAAGTCAAGCATCACTGGCTGCGGTCAGTGTGTGGGTGGGTGACCACTTGGATCAGTCAACGAAGGGACCAAGGGTGTGCTGTATTGGTCCTCGTTAGACTGTTCTACCGTAAAGTGCTCGACTTCGAGAGTAGGTCGTTGGGCTGTCGAAACGGGGGTGCCCCCCCCCCCTCCTGCAGAGGATCAAAATTGTGTTGGCATGTCTCCGAATCATCCTCAGGGATGTTTCCCAGACCGTCGCCAATAGCCCATCGTGCAGCTCTAGCGCGACGTAAGTAAACTACAACAACAAAAGAAGAGTCGTCACTAATTTCCGCAAGCAACTAATGGAAAGAAATAACGACAAAAAGTGGAAGGATCTCGAGCCAGATAGCATTCCCGACTGGCCACGCCACGAGGCCACATATCAGTTGAGGTCCTTTATAGAACATGATTGTCTTGCCGCATACTTATACAGATTCAAGCTGGCTTCTGATCCATATTGCTCTATAAGTCGAGGCCAATTTGGAATGGGCTTCTTTTGCAGTTCTCTCCGTGGAGCAACTATCGTTGACCGATACAACCGGGAAACAAAGTGTCGAATGAGGAAATGACTGTTTTCAGTTTTTATATCATTGTTCTCTTGAGTTGTGTTACTTTTATGCTGTGATAATCCCATCTGCTATTCGAAGTAAAATATAAAAAACTTTTTTTTCTTCAGATTTATTAAACATTTCAATTAGAAAAAGTTCTTAAAAGGAATTAACGATTAACTAACACACTTGAACACAAAATTATTACCCTCGAGCTACAAAATCGCTAATCTTGCCTGCATGGAAAATGGACACGGGTCCTCAGATTCGTACAGTTATTTAGAAGAAAAAAATAAGAAAATACTTTGTTGGAGTGAGGTGGTTACGAGATTGGACACAAAAGTTTGAGAGTCGTCTGGTTTGAGAGGCAAATCACTTTCGAAAGACGTGAGGGGAATTTTCGATGGTTTCGAAGTTTATAACGAAAATGACGTGCACCCAACGTTTTTCTTTTGAGGTCTCTGACAAAAGGAAAATTATTTTCTTCTTTTTTGTAGACTTAAAAAAACGTAGTGAGTAAAATGTTTTAATTTTCATTTTATTTATTTACTAATTTTCGAGTGTTAGAGTTAGTTTAAACAAAAAAGTGGTCCAAAATAAGTTTCGCGATAAATTTTGTTTCCACGACTTTTAAAAAACAATTATAAATTGCATTCACATCAGGAAATATGACTACTGTAACTATTCTGCAAGAGGTCAAAATTTGGATTGTCGATCATTTTCGTTTGGAAACAAATAAAGTTATATAAAATCTGATTATAGCGTGCAATTCTGAATGAAAGTATCATGCAGAATCAGTAAAAAAAAAATATTGAATTATTGTGCGCCCTAAAATTAAACAATAAAATTTTAGAAACTGCGTCTTTGAGAGCCTGAAAAATAAAAAATCTAAGTTCAATTAAACATATTCCAAATTGATGTCTCAAATACCCTGTGTTGACCCTGAATTGTTACTTAATTTTATATTGGCGATCGCAACACTCGAATACGCCATCTGGGGAGAGACCGGCCTCATGCCTTTAGCCCTTCTCCCTTCCCTCTCCTCCTCTTTTCATTTGTATAGGAATGTTCTACGATATTTTGCCTTTTCTTAATATTTTTCCCTTTTATTTCATAAAAATATCTTTTAAAATTCCCGTGATACTTTTCTTTAGAACCATGTTTAATGTAGTTTTCAGTTCCATATAGTTTTCCAACTTAAAAGATTTTAATCTATATGAAAATCAAGAGAGAAACTAACGTACTTCCTTCTTCTATGACTTTCCACACGCTAATGGGGAAAGCATGACAAGTGTTGCCATAGGAAAAGAGTTCTGCTCTACGCCACCTGCAGCCCATTTCGATCGCCAATTTTATAGCCGTCGTTGAACAGTCGACCCAATTTTTGAGTTTACGACTACTAATGTTCAACTCCGTCGTCTTGTAATTTTGAACCCAATTCAAAAGACAAAGGAGCTCCTTGATCAAGTATTGGAAGAAATTTGCCTTCGTGGAGGACTTATTGATTGAACTAACCTGCACGAGAATCTCTCACGATTAGTCTGACGACAAAGGGACCCATGATTTGTCTACCACTGAGGATATTTTACGTCAGCACTGTGGTCGGTGCAAGCCGGATGCGGAATCCACATCGTCCAGCCATCGCTAGGATTCGAATTAGGTTTACCACATTGGAAGGCGAACACTCTATTCCCTGAGCCATTGCGATTCCCCTGAATTGTCATTGTAAAAAACTGGAGTTAATCCCCAGCGACAACTTGAAGTTCATCCAGCGTCAGATCGATTAGTATCAGCTTGTCTAGAAAGTAAAGGCGTCGTGCGTGCAATGCTGTTGGCCACAATATTGTGGCGCCTTAAGCCCTACGACTCCGTTGGAAGAATGCTTTGTTTTTACAGGCTTAAAATATTCTTCAGATTTGTACTCAATGAAGTCCTATACGAACCACTAACTTAAATTATTCTTTAAGTACTGTACAGTCAATGAGGCTTCGAAGTCCAACAAAAAAGTCTTATTAAAAAAAAGTAAGGTTATTTATTATAATTTTATTTTTATTACTCTGTTTTAATTATCCAGATATTAGGTGATTGCCCGAAATTCAAAGTCCAATTTGTAACAAAATTTATATAAAATACTCATTAAAAAAATAGCACAATTACTATTGTATGATTTTTTTTTCATTCTCCGTAACTCTCTCACACCATTTTTGCAAATTTTTTAATTCTTTCATTAATTAGAAATTGCGTTTTTTATTGTTTATTTCATTCTTTTAAAAAAGTTGAGAGAATATATTTTTTCCCTCACAGAATAATTTTTTTCCCATTCAAGCTATTTTGTCCAGAATAGAATATATAAAAACCTAAATCGAAAAGGTCGGATAAGCTTACAGATAGTTTTTATATCATTAAATCTGAAACCAGTTAACATGTTACATGTAGTTTAAAGAAAATTTGATTTCATTTAAAACAATAAACTTGCTTTTAACCCAAAAATTATGAAACTATTGCATGTCAAGATTCTGGAGTTGTCCAGCAGAGAATAACTCCTTCATGGTTTTATTAACATTGTATCAACCTCTGCACTGATAAAATTATAGACCAATGTCAACACTTTATGGTTTTTTAAGAGATGTTCCGGAATCGTTAGCTGATAATTATAGATTTTAATAAGTTTTAAGGAAACAACAAGATGTCCCTTTATAAGTTTTCAAAGTTATTGCTCTTTTTTTAATTTTTCCAACTTAACATAGTGTGGCAATACATTGTTTTGGGTCAGAAGATGAAATGTTGCCAGCAGGCATTAATTTTAACTGCAAGGATGAATCAAACGTTCTAACACAATTTCTAAACACCTAAAAATAAACGTTTGTCCTCTCCGTCCAGGGTTATCTCTTAATAGAGTCATTCGAATATAACGACATTTTGATAATTTAAAGAAAAAATTACGGATAATTTAAAAAATGAGAAAGGTCACAATCGATTCTGAACTGTTAGAACAAAGTCATGAAAAACCTTTTTCATAGGATTAGCATTATGCATTTAAACTGCTGTAATTTAAAATGCAGGTGATTTTTCTTATTCAAATGGTTATATCTGCAATTTATGATAGCTCTGTGGAGGAGAATGTAATAGCAATGTTCGTTGACAAAAGGCAGGATTCGAACCAAGGATCTCTGACATCATAATCGGATGCTCTAACCTCCATAAAAAAGGGTGCACACCCTAGTCCAGGATGAGTTTTATATATATATATATATATATGAAAATTGATTTAATATTTTAATAATTATTCATCTTTGGCTCCTTACATTACGTGAAAACAAGTGAATTCAAAGTGGATAGTTTTTCAAGGCAAATAGGGATAACCTCACTAGTGGTCAAAAGAGAAATTCAAAATAACATTTTCATAAAAATTGGGACATTTTTTTTGGAGCAATATACATATATCATACTACTTTTGAAAAGGCAAACAGCTGACCAAAAAATATTATTTGCTATACCTTAGGACAGGGGTCGCGAACCTTTATACACCAACGTGCCATTTTTCTAAAAAACCGTTTAATGATGTCATAGATGTGCCATCAAGTAATTTTGACTTAGTGATTATTGAGAAAATAATAATACTAAATACTATCAACTCGAAACTATTTTCATTGAAAAAAAAAACATTTTGCAATGTCTCAGTTATAGGCGTAATTCAACTTAAAGTAACATCAGTGTGACTTCTGTTGCTGCAGATTAGGTGGCAAATAACTTATATTAGGTTGTAAGATGTTAGTTTAAGCAAGACTGTTAATTTTTTTTGCTAGTTACTTATTGTTAACTTGTTTTTTATGGTTATTAATTGTTTTTTTAGCATTAATTGTTAATTTTTTTATTAATAGTTGTTTATTATTTTGTTTGTTTTTGTGATTTTCAATTTAATTGTTACATATGCTTCATAATGCAATAACATTTGTGTAATAACAATTCATAGTGCAATAACAATTGCGATCGGTGGGGTGCCCAAAATATTGTGTCACGTGCCATAAATGGCACGCGTGCCATTGGTTCGCCATCCCTGCCTTAGGACAATAAAAACAAATTTTATCATGAAAGAAAAATAAAACAAACAATTTTTAATTTCAAAATTATTTTGTTTAGAACAGGAAGTTTTAACAGCTTCCAAAATAAATTTATCGATACTGAACAACTCATAACAGTTCCAAATCAATACATGGAAAAAAAATTTATTACTGTTGTATAAAAAAAAAATAGTAACAATTGGTTCCTATTCCTACACCTACATACCAATATGCATTTAAAATTTGAAATTGAGTTCAAGATTTCCTTATTCAGATTTAAGGAAGGTTTCATTAATCTCAAAGGAAACACAGTAAGTATTCCGCTTAACATTTGCATACATAAGTCATTTTTGTGGGCGATCCCTCAATTATAAAGTCTATGATGTTAATGTAGTGTTAATTGAAATCAATCATTTTTAAAATCCCATGAAAAGGATAGGAAGATTGTGGAATTACAAAACAAATTTGTTTACTGCATTTCTTGAAAATAATAAGCAAACATATCAACCCTTGACATCCTTCTCATAATAGTTTCCTTTTCAAAGAATGACTTAACTACCAGAGAAGTTGAAGCAATGAAACCGGTGGGTAAGGTTAATATCTGAAGCATGTATATAATTAGTAGACGGTCCCCAAATTGAGACTATCGAATTTTGTGATTTCTACGAGCATCGTTAATTAAAATAAAAAGATATTGAATCAAAAATCCAAATATTTCGACTTTTCAAAAATCTGCATTTGGTATACTTCTGAACACAAAAAAATCAGGTACATCAGGACAAAAAGCTAAAAATTAGGATAAAATATTTTTTATCAAGAATATCAGGCAACTACAAACTCTGCATCACACAGTTGTTAGTATAGTTTGAAAACTATTTAATACCAGGTGATTATAATTACATTTTTAAATCATGAGTCAATTAATTTAAATAATGTTAAATTAATAAGAACAAAAAAAAATTTTAAATTGAAAATATGTTTTACGTGCCAATTCATTGAAATGTGTGGTAAATTTGTGATTACAGAAACTGTTGCATTCAGTAACATAATCGGTACAAATCCTGTATTTACAGTCTGGAAACATTTTTAAAAAAATAAAAATTAAGCTGTTGTGAAAAAAATCTACAACAGCTGTTACTATATTCATGAAAGCATAGAAATTCATAAAGCAAAATATACTGTAAATATGACACTCATTTTTTTTCTTTCCCTCAGAAAAAACTAACGTAGTTTCTTTTTTGACTATTGACCAAGCGACTAACAGCATGTGACTGTTTTCAAGAAGCATAAATAAATGTTTTAATTTATTTTTAAGTAGATGTTTTCAGAAGTTTCTTCACATTTGCTAAATGCAATTGAATGATCTGCAAATATTCTTTGCTTGATCATCAAGATAAATTTTTTTCTTCTTATTTTTAGCAAAAACATAATGGCTTATAAAACACAGGGTATTACGATCAATATTTTATTACTCCAATCAATACGGATACCTGTGATTTAAAATTGACTTGTGAATTTATGATTTATTGTACATTTAAATTCGATTTTACTCATTGTGTCACACATTCTGTGTTTCCTGAGTTTAATTTTTTAAGCAGAGTTGATTTTTTTTAAAATCCAAATAATAATCATACTCATTTTCCTACGAATATCACATCAACGAAATATTCCAGGTATATATACACACACATTTTAAACAAAATTTTTTTTGAAAAAGTTACATTATAACAGAAACATATTTTAAACTCATTTATACCAAAAAACAAATTTCATTTTTCGCATTGCGTAATTGAACATTACATTAAAAAATTGTGAAAACTGCAGCAGTAACTACCGGAAAAGGGTTACTAAATACGTGTTTTCATTTTTAGATTTGGTTGTTATAATAAATAATATCGTATTTTAAAATCTACATGGAAAATAAGTAGTACATGAAAGAATAGAACGAAAACTTCTACAAAAAATAAAACCAAATTTTTTACTTTCTTTATTTCTCATTATTCTCAAATAGAAAAATCACAAGCATTTTTTTCCACTCCAATGCGCAAGAAA
Source organism: Parasteatoda tepidariorum (assembly GCF_043381705.1). Taxonomy (NCBI): domain Eukaryota; kingdom Metazoa; phylum Arthropoda; class Arachnida; order Araneae; family Theridiidae; genus Parasteatoda; species Parasteatoda tepidariorum. Next base: position 15,862,322 of record NC_092204.1, read on the forward strand.
GGCATCTTTTGAATATAATTGTGAAGAAAAGATAAAATCTTTCAAAATTTTCTGCAGAAAAGAAAAGCAAAAATTTTTAATTCCCAAAGAAAAAATCTTTCTGTAAGAACTCCATAACGTTCTGCGACAAGGTCGCCATGTCGCCACAATTCTGCCATGTGGCAAACAGCTAATTAACAAGTCTATTTAAAAAAAAAAAAATTAGAAAAAGTTTGTGTGAGCTTTGTAAAGAAAAAAGAATTTTGATATGTTGCAAAAATGTATAAAGTAGGATTCTCTTAACAAGGGTATCCGAAAATCCAGTATAATTTAATATTATCAATATAAGCAATTTTCATAGATGAATAGAAAATGGAAAATGACATAAAAAGCAAAATAACGCACAAAACAAAAAACGTTAAACTGGGGTTTTACTATATATATATATATATATATATATATATAGCTGGCAAAATAGATAGCTAATTTGATAAAATGCAAGAACCTTTATTACCAAATCTGGCTATTTTATCTAGCATCAAACAGGTATAGTTAACATGATTAATCCAAAAATTTATTAACAGGCCATACATTTTCATGGCACCTAATGGTTATACTTCCCAATACAACTAAATAAAATGAATCAATAGAAAAATTATTAAAACCAATTTAGTAAAATTATAAGACTAGTTGATCATTATAAACAAAAACGAATAACTGTTTTGGAAAAATTTTATAAAATAACAATTTTAAATCTGCAGTGCAGCTCTTTATAATTTAATTGTGTTTTGGCTTTTTGTTTATTTAAATTGTGCGAAGTTGAAAACCTTTTTAACAAAGAAGTTATTGTAAAAAGCTTTAAGATGCTAAACAGTAAATTTCTTAGGTGTGTAGGATTAATGTATATTATAAGAACAGGCGGTCTTGTTTATCTAATTATAAATTGAGTTATTGAGTTATACTAATTAAAATTTAATTCAACCTTACAGCCTAAAACATTAATAAAAAAAATATGAACTAAAGCTAATTTACTTAAATTCTTTATTTCGAACAGTTAAAGTAGGAAGCTTCTCATCAAAAACATTGAAATATAATTTTACTCTTTCTCAAATTCTAACTTTTTCTTCGTTCCTTTTTTAAATGGTAATTTTCTGATGACACATTTTCTCTACCCTTTCCATTTCACATGTTTATTGAAGAAAACTTTTGAACCAATTGAATTCAAAACTTTTTAACTCAATTGCACTACTCATTTTCAATCAAGAGTTAATAAGTTTTCTTCCGAAGAAAACTGATAAAACTTTTTTAACCAGAAAAAAACAAAAATAAAATTTCGTTCTAAAGTTTGTTCAAATAAAGCAGGGTTTGAAAAAACCCAACCCACCTGGGTTTTATTGAAAAAACCCGGGGAAAATTGGGTTTTATTTGAAAAAACCCGGGGAAAATTGGGTTTTTTCATTTAGTGCTCGTAAATTTTACTGTGAAAATATTTTTATTTATTAAATAGAGTTGTATAAGTAAACACTAAAATTTCATCTGACTTTTACCTGTAATAAAATTAAACTGGAATAAATATTTAATGGTCTTCCATGTTTTTATAATACGATTAACAGAAAGTGAAATTAAAATTACGTATAATTATAAAGAGTATCAGTTATTTGCCCCTTTTTTTCAAATATTTAGATAAATATATGCATTTTTAGATACATTTTAACTTTATAGTTTCAAACGACAAATTAATCTTAAAATTATAAAAAAAGCATATATAAAAAGTTATAGCTTATTTNACATGTTTATTGAAGAAAACTTTTGAACCAATTGAATTCAAAACTTTTTAACTCAATTGCACTACACATTTTCAATCAAGAGTTAATAAGTTTTCTTCCGAAGAAAACTGATAAAACTGTGTTAACCAGAAAAAAAACAAAAATAAAATTTCTTTCAAAAGTTTGTTCAAATAAAGGATAATGTGGTAATCACAATATAAACAACTTTAAACGGAAAACTTATTGGGAACTTCGTAAATGGTTTTTTTCCCTTTTCATAAATAAAATCTACAACATTAAGAGAAACACAAATGGATTAAACATACTAACCACTTACACTTTTAAAACTATTTTTGGAAATTTTTCTCCACATACTTATTGTTAGGATTTCTAACTACATAAACCGATTTCATCATGTGCACACGTACACAGAATTCAAGGGCAATTACAGCACTTCAAACACACTAACACTCTGAGAAAGATAATTAAAATCGAATGAAAATGTAGTATGTTTGTAATGCTATAAATATTTTTGCAGCCATGTGCAAAGTAAAATTTTAGATTTCAATGGATTATACTCTTAACACTTACAGATATCATTGTGAAGAAATTTTACAATGGATTTAGAAATGTATCAAAACCATTGGTGGAGGTAAGTGTTCATATCTTTTCGTTATGCCCAGAACTTATATAGCATTAATTACCCAGCTTTCACAACCATTACAAAAAATTACAGTTTTACTATTGCAGGGGTGATTGTGAGTTCAACTCAAAAATCCTGAAGATTTCTCGAGTAAAATCATTAATGAAGCATTTCAAAAAATTAATATCTTTAAAAATTTATATCATTGATACTTCAAAACATGAAATTCTAAATAAATTATATGCAGATAATTTAAATAAATAATTATTTATAAGCTTACTTTTATCTCTAATCACATTTATTATTCTACCAGAAAAAATATTTACAAAGTGAAGAGAGATGCCAAGCATAAATTCCAGCTCTAATATTTAAAAATAAAATATACAAGAACTTTTATACATAAATGATTCAATGATTTCATGAAACTTCTGGGACCTTGGATTTCCAGAAACTTCCAGATCGCAGTTAGCGAAAAATCTGGAAATCTGGATTTTTTCCAGAGCACAATCATCTCTGCAATTGAGAGATTAAAAAGAGCAAACAAAATAAAAATAAATTTAAAAAAACAGAAGAAATAATTCATTAAATACAATTTTGTAATTTAAATATTCTACATTCAATAATAGCTTCAATTCATAATTTAATTTTAAATTTTTTTAAATAAATACGAATTTTGCAAATACTTTCATTATAATAAAAAAAATTATATAATATTTATATTCTTACTTTGCCAGTCACAACAACTGGTAAATTGGCAATCTGCATACTCCAAAGAGCAGACACTGGAACCATTCCATTGAAAAGTACATATGTAGCAACACTGTACAGTGCAGCAAATATGTTGGCTTGCCTGAATTGGCTACTGTACAAAAGAACTAAAAAGCCAATAATGGCAGTCTCGACCATTAAAAAGCAAGATTCACCCCAGGAGCTAAAATAAAAATACAATCACATATTGAAATCATAATTCTTATACCTACATTTATTAACATTATTCAAGGTTAGTCTAAATGAAAAGTGGACAGTTATGACAGCACTGGAAACTTAGTAGTGAAAGTAGGGTTATAAAAAATATAGGAGAAATGCATCACTTAAAACTACTTTTTCAGTTTGCATAAAAAACCTAAATTTAGAGTCATACTAGAGATGGGTCCTTCCAGAACAAAACACCACAAAATACAGTAAAACCTTTATCGGAGTTCACAAGGTTAAGGTTCATTAAGTTGAGTGACGAATAAGGATCAAATTAAAATAACAAATAATATTTCGAAAATGCATGAAAATTAATGAATTTACAATAAGTATAAAAATTTTAATTGAAAAAAAATTATACTATCTGAAAAAATATGATGCAAAAGAAGAACAACTAAATTTATTTAGTTATTTAAAATATTTTGAAATTTTCATCATTTGTTACAGATAGCTATTCATTTTCTGAAAGTTTGTGTGAATGCTTTAGGTCCCTCATTACTTTAAAGGCTTTGAGGCCTTCCCCAAATGTTTGCTCCATCTGATTGTATTAAATTTGATCTTCATTGGCATCACTTTGCACTTCTAATACCATTTCTTGAACTGACAACACCACAAGTTTTAACATTTTCATCTACTGATGTAAAATAACATAACAAACGAAAACATAAAACGCGTTGCTTTAGGTGTTTTTCCCAAACTGCAACAAATCCTCCTTCTCTTCTTCATCATTAGCATCAGGAGTTACTGTTTTTCTTCTCAAAATAAATTTACTTCTATATATTCATTGTATATTGAAAGAATTTTTGAAGGTTAGATTTGATCGTTCTAGTTTCAAAAACGATGTAAACAGGTATTATTAACATAATATAAATGGTATTTGTGGAGGAACTGTTAAAAAAATATGATACATACGGGAAAACAAAAGATGTGGAAACGATTAATCAAGAAGAATGAAGTACATTTAGTGCAAAAGAGTGAGCACATTACCATTGCTGAACATTTATCATCGAAATAGTATTTGTTGAATAGTATTTGTTACATCGAAATAGTATTTGTTATTACCAAAGCAAAGTAAACCTAATCTTCAATAAATTCATTGCCACTATTTATGAAACAATTAGGGGTAATGAAAGACTTGTGACATCTGTGTAAATAAATTGAGTAAAAGAAGGGTATAAAAATGAAAATTGTATAGTTTTTTCATGTGCAATGTGTACACATTGCCCAATATGAGACATAGCCAGACTTCACATCACTTTAATTTTCTTAGGCAAACTGGTTTTACAATTTGTAGCACCATTCAACTTTGTAAGTTTGAATAGTAAAGCTATTATCACTACTATATTCCTGAAGTCATCACTGAATTCCTGAAGTGTGTAAACAAATTGAGTAAAAAAAAGGTACAAAAATGAAAACTGTAGGGGTTTTTTCGTGTGCAATGTGTACACATTGCTCAATTTGAGACATAGCCAAACTTCCACATCAGTTTAATTTTCTTAGAGAACAATTTACAATTTGTAGCACCATCCATCTTTGTAAGTTTGAATAGTAATGCCATTATCACTACTATATTCCTGAAGTGATCACACGTGCCCACTTTTTTAATGGATAACACATATACATATAACTAATTCATAAAAATGCCTAAATATTAATTTAAATATTAATCAAAATATAGCGAACCTTCTCTTTCAGTATCCCTCTTTAAACTTGGAGTTTTTATCTTCAAATGTAAATTTTTAACTTAGATTCTTGTACAATTTTTAAAGAGTATTTGAGAAAAATATTTCATAAATATTCTGAGATGCTGATACATGATTTGGTATTGATTGATTGATATTGATGATTTGGTATTGATTGATAATCTGACCCTATCTTTTAAACTTTACTTGCAGCTGAATTGATGATAAAATTAGGACCAATTTAAGCCTATTAAGCAATCTTTTCACAAAAGGTTGACATTGATTGTCCTTGCACAACGACATGAATATTTATTAACCATTTAATCCTTAACATTGCCATGTGTAACATATTTAAACAAAAGACTTTTTTTCAAACTTAACAGATAATTTTAGCAATGTTTTCAAATTCAGTACTTTTATAATAAAAAATCAGTATTTTTCAATATTATTTTCAAGGATGACGATTTTAAACTTTATTTTTTGGTAGTATTTCCAGTTCAAATATTTTAATTTCTATACTATAAAATTGTAGAGCAAACTAAATGAATTAAGAATCAAGTGAATTCAAAAACATTTTTCACCATTTACTGATTATTAAAAAAATTAAGAGAAAGAATAAAATGTAGTCATGATAAGTGATGTTAGTATCATGTTGTAATAAAAAAAATAAAAAAATAAAACTAATAAACTTAACTTTTAACTTATAATCAGTAGTGTGAGTTTATTAATATAGTTAATAATACAAATAAAACTATTTAAAATTTCAATTTAAAAGATCATTAATTTCAGAAGTCAGGCTCCAGAAAAGTTTTAGGAAAAAACATAAGATATTGGAAAAATACAGGAATATGAGAAGACACATTCAAATTTTATAAACTTTCTAGGCACAAAATAATTTTAAAACAAAAATCAAAACTAAAAACTATATTATATTTAGCTTTAAATTTAATTTCTAGATGCCTAGTACCGACTTCTTACTTACCTCCACGTTCAAATAAACCTCCTCAGCTTAAACGCATTTTGAATTCAAACAAAATTTAAAAACAATTAATCCTCCAGGCTGCTGAATGTTTCCAAAATCTGATTTTCATAAATTAAATAGCTTCTTATTTTATTCCTTTTTTTCACAAATATCAAAACAAAAAAGAATATAATTCTTAACTTCTTTTAAATACAAAAAAAAAATTCCACAAAAAAAAGTTTCAACACGAATCAGAATAGGAACTGATGCTTAAAGAAATCTATTTGATATTTGGAGGTTGAAATCTAATAAATATCTAAGAATCTAAATCTATTTTTGCAAATCTTAAATCATCTTAAGATGATTGTTTGAAAGATGTAATGTTTGCATAATCTAGTGAAAAAGGTATTTTTTTAAGTAAAGGTATTTTTATTAGGTATTTAAAGGTATATTAAAAAAAGGTATTTTTTCAAGTAAAGTTTCTAATTCAGGGTTTATTAATTTCAGAAAGAAAAAAAATTCTCTAACTTTTCCAAATATATCACTTAAATTTTAATATCATATACCATACCATATTTTATCTATACCATACACTTTTTAATCAGAAAACTTTGATTTTTTTTATTTGTTATATATACATATGTTTGTCATTAAAAAAAAATTATTTTCTAAATCATTAATTTTTTTAATACCTTTTCTGTTAAATTACACAAGTTAACAAGAAATAAAATGAACAAAATTTAAAACCAATCACAAGATCGTGGAACAAGGAATAAGACACAGATGAGTTCTGTGGCCCAATGCAGAATTTTTTTTAATGAAATTCAAATAAATAAATAAAAAACACAAGTATCAAAAATATATTCATCATCTGTCTAGATGAGATTAACAAATTATATACATCTTTTTTATTCAATGAACAAAAATATATATATACATATTAAATATAATATTAGTTCTAAATAAAAATATAATTAGATAGTAACTTGTTCCATTTAAAATTAACAGATAGCGTTATGAAACTGCAGATTTTGCGATTTTTTTTACAGCTATGCATTTAAAGTCAAAGGTAAGTACGCAGAAATTTTTTAAAATATGCCAGAGAGGTTCTAAAATTTTCATTATTAATTGAAGGTTTGGTTATCACATTTTAACAAACATTAATATTTTTGATTTATTATTTGTATATCTTTTATTTATTATATTGTGTATTATTTTTACTATTTCTTGTCACTTTGTACAAATACAGCAAAATTTAGTAGCTTGTCACTGAGAAGTGAATTTACTTTTCAAAAGAAAAATTATTTACTGCCTTTATCTGATTATTTACTGTCTTTGTCTGATTATTTATATAAATCTGTTATTCTGAATAATGAATAGTAATAAACAATAAAACATGCATCAAATGAAAAAATAAAATATCTTAGGGAATTAATAAATTGTAGGAGTATTTACAAAAGGGCAGAAAAATTGCAACCAGCTTACCTAAATGGATAACCCTTTGCATAACTGTATGAAGCTGCAGATGTAACGGCTATAAGTTCTAATAAAACTCCAAGGAAACTTATTCCTTCTGCACTTTTTGCTTTCAGAATTTTCAAAATTTGGGGAAACTTCACTAGAAAGTGAAACAAAAATTATAACTACATATTTTAAAGAAATTATATATATTTGTAACATAAAAAGCTTCAATTAATCTTTTTATGTTAGTTTCTTTGCTATAAAACTTCATCCTAATTAATTATTCTAATCGAAATACTTTCTCACACTTTTAAAAGCCACATCCTGTTCTTAAATCTATTTTTGGCTCAAGTATGCATTTAATTAAGAGCAGGACATTTTTCCCTTTGCTCTTGTGTGGGAAACGTTCGATCTATCTCATAAACCAATAGCNCTGATCAGAATGGTCCAAGAAGAGGTGTTTTTAAATGATATTCAAGGTTTAAAACAACAGAAGGTTGTTCCCCCTAAGAGCAAATTAAAAAATCTAAATCCCTTCCTTGATAGTGATAGAATATTGAGAGTAGATGGACGACTGGGTAATTCAGATTTACCTTATGATACTAAATATCCTGCAATTTTACCCCATAAACATAAATTGACAAATCTAATAATAGTGCATTGTCACATTAAAAATCTTCATACTGGGGCTTCTTCCCTTCTGCACTTAGTTAGAGAAAGGTTTTGGCCTTTGGGTGGTCGCTCTCTGTGCAGAAAATTAGTGCGCGAGTGTATTGTTTGCTTTAAAGCAAAACCAATTGCGATGACTCAACTAATGGGTAGTCTTCCCAGAGACAGAGTAGTTCCAAATTTTCCCTTTAATTGCTCTGGAGTTGATTTCTGTGGTCCTTTTATGATCAAATATCGAAATCAGAGAAAAGGTGTGCTCCATAAAATGTATTTATGTATATTTGTATGTTTTGTAACAAAGGCTCTTCATATAGAGATGGTATCGGATCTAACTTCGGAGGCTTTTATTGCCACTCTTAAAAGGTTTTTTGCTCGCCGTGGTAAGAGTTCTAAATTGTATTCCGATAACGGTAAAAATTTTGTTGGCGCAAATAGGGAAATTAATAAGCTTTTGAGATTAGTTAAGCAGCCAGAAGAAGAGCTCTCTGCCTTTTTGTCTAGTGAAGGTATAGAATGGAAATTCATTCCGCCGAGAGCGCCTTCCTTTGGTGGCTTGTGGGAGGCTGCCGTAAAGTCTGTAAAATACCATCTTAAGAGAGTTGTTGGCAAAGCATTTTTGACCTATGAAGAGTTTTTAACTGTCTGTATTCAAATCGAGGGAATTTTAAACTCCCGACCCTTGTGCCCTTTATCGAGCAGTGTGGACGATTTAAATGCTCTTACACCAGCTCATTTTCTGATAGGCAGATCAATGAACTCGATTGTTGAACCTAACTTAACCATGTCAAAGGAAGGTACACTCAGGAGATGGCAAAACGTGACAAAATTAGTACAGCTTATTTGGAATAAGTGGTACCGAGGATATTTAAGTGATTTACAACAACGTAATAAGTGGCAGTTCAAAAAATGTAATATTAAAATTGGTGATTTAGTGATCCTCATCGAAGATAATATGCCTACCTTTAAATGGCCCTTGGGTAGAATCGTAGAGATATTTAGTGGTACTGATAATTTAATCAGGGTCGTTAAGGTTAAAACTCAACATGGAGAGTACAAGCGAGCCATCTCGCGAGTGTGTCTTCTTCCTATGCCAAATTAAACTTATTTTATTGTGAAATATATTTTTTCAATTTATTTTGATTGTTGAATGTTAATAACATGTCAACGGGGGGTGAATGTTCACGCCTTGCCTTGCTACTTAATAGATGGCGCTGTTAATATACATATACATTTTTTACTTCTTTTCTTTTTAATAAATACAGTCCATGTCGTCGTGAAGTGTGGTGCTTTTGTTTTCTTGTGTAGAGCTTTCTTGTGTGTGTATAAAACAGATTGATTAAATGAGTAGTATGTCCCTTGGCATGCTCAGTCGGCAGCAGGGTGATAACCTTGAAGCCTGCTTAGTATGAAATGGGAATTTTTCTGTTTATTTTTGCTGTGTGTAAGTGGCTGATATGTGAGATGGTAACTCTTACAACTACGCGTTGCTTGAATTAAGTCAGATAATTATGTTTTTAAACTTAAATACTAAATTTCAGGTTTGGTGTTTCGGACGTCCTAAACTAGTTTTGAACAGGACATGTGGGTGTTACTGTCCTAAACTGACTAAAACTGTACTAAACTGTCCAAAACCTTGAACATTGGTAAAAGGTAAAAATTCTATACATGTAACCATAGTACACATAATAATTACATATATAAATAAATATTTGATACTTTTTATACAATTTGCTTTACCTTATTAAACGAAAATAATATAATTGGAAAAGATTTATAACTTATAAAGCTCCACAATTCATTGAACAACAAAAATGAATACCTTATCCCTCAAATATAAATAAATATGCTTTTATACTGATAAATTATGTTTTTGCATAAGCATAAATAATGCAATATTAATAATAAACTTTTTTAATAAAACAAAAACCTTTCTTCATTCTGTTTCTTGCTCAAAAATTAACCCTTTATTTTTCACAATATTTTTTTTTAAATTGTGACATAATTTAAATAAAAGGGTTTTGGACAGTTTAAGACAAAGGGGTTTCTCACAGAACGGTTTAAATCCTTCGATAAAGCCCTGGTTTAAACCATGGATTAATCCATTCAGTCCTAAACTTTCCCAACTCTGTTTACTAATTTATTTTGAAATAAAGAAGTTTTTGTACAAGTTTGTGTCATTTTTATCAAAATAACCTAACAGTTATTGATTTTTTCCCTTCCAAACTAAAATCAAAGAGTTTAGTGATAAAACTGCGTTTCATAAAAGTATATTTTATATTTAGTATATTTTATAATTAGTTAGAGAAAAAAAGTTAAGTTCGAGTAATATGCGAGTTGAGAAACACATGCTAAATGCAACTTTGAAATCAGTGCAAATAAGAAACGTAATTGTTGATTTTAAAATCGTGGGAGTACAAATAAAGATGCTTGATCTCTAAATAACTTGAATATAAATCCTGGAATGCAATTTTAAAGTGTGTGAATATAAATCACGAGGTATAATTTTTAAATCTTGTAATTCAAATTGCAATGTGTAACTTTTAAATAACATAAATATGAAGCATGATATCAGGTTATAAAATAACATGGATACAAATACCGATGTGCAATTTTTAAATTGAATAAATATGAATCAGATATGAGATTTCAGAATCACGTCAACTAAAATCACATAATTCTATTTCTAAATCAACTAAACTCAAAACGTGATGTGCAATTTGTTAGTAACGAATCTGGATGTTTTTGTTTTTAAATTTCGTGAACACGCCATGCATTATATATATGAAATGTGATTGATGTCAGGACTCTAAAATTGCAAGCATGATGAGAAAATATCAGGGGGGGAGGGAAACACAAATAGAGAGAACTAATAGAGATTAAACCACTATCTCCTTGTTTAATTTTGCAAGCAGTATATTTTTGCACATTTATACACACACACATATATACATACATATATATATATATATATATA